>NW_027671174.1:600000-853712 GCF_964165515.1 Mesoplodon bidens
AGTAAAGCAGTTGGAAAGTCAAACCGGAGCACCAGGAGAGGGACTACTCGTTGAGTTTTAGAAAACTTTTGTATTCACTCTGTGTCCATTCTCTAGGTTTCCCGTACATGTTATAGCTGTAGTAATATTCCCTTCAACATGGAGAGTTGGGACCCATGGAATGGGGGCCATGCATTTTTGCTTTAAAGGGTCTGCATTTGCTCACCCAATCTCACCAATCCTCTGAGTCCCAAGTGTCCAGCCTTATGCCACATCCAGCTGTCTTTGTACATAGGGTCATTCCAGGTTTCATCAGAGACCCTGAAGGAAATGTAAAGAATTTCCCTGTTTTTTGGTTTTGTTTTTGAAATTCCTTTTTATAGTGGGTTTGAGCTGATTCTCGCTGCCATGTTTATGCCAGTCTAGACATACTTGATTCCCTTACAGAGACATATCAATACATAGGTTTTAAGATTCTTACTAGTCAGATCTATTCCTTTGCGGGAAATATGGTGTTTTGAGTCTCTTTCACTGAGGAAGGTGTAGGTCTTGTCTATTCCACAGTTGGTTTTAGAAATGGTACCTGTGCTTATATCAAACTATGTTTTTATGCATCACCCCACCTCTCCTTTCCCCTTAAGCAGGCATAAGAGTGTTTTCTAAATGTGAGACTCTGTTCTGTTTCCTAACTCAGTTCATGTGTAGCCATGTTTACAGGATCTTCATAAGTGATATCGTAGGATAAGATTCTTTTTCCGTGAGACTTATTTCACTTAGAATCATCGTACCTGAATCCACTCACTTTGCTGCTCCTGGTCTTATGACATTGATTTCATGGCTGAGCTATATTCCATCGTACATAAATACCACAGTTTTTTGAACCATTTTTATATTTCCTGGGATATTTAAGGTGTACCCAAGTTGAGGTTCTTGTAAGCAGTGTAGCCCTAAATTTGTGGGTGGCTCTCTCTTATTGATTTTCAGTTTTCCCAAGGTATATTCCCTAGACTGGAAGTGCCCTTGGCTCTGTAGCTCTGTTGTTTACTTGTTTTAGGGAACGCAATGCACTCCTCCCGTGAGGCAGTTGGCAATTTACATCCCGCCCATCAGCATAACAAGGCTCCCTCTTCTCCAGGGCCTGTCTTGCCTTTCTGGTTTTTACACATTTTGTGGATGTCCCTTTTGACCGGTGGGAAGTGATACTTCTTTGTAGTGCAGATTTGCATTGCCCGCTTGCTTGCTTGGCCAAAAAGGGCGTATGCGTTTTCTCCTGGATATATTCAGGAGAAAACGCATACGCCCTTTTTGGCCAAGTGCGTCATTGTCGAAGTTGTGCCCCTCTTCCTGTGCTTTAGAGGCGATTCCAACGAACCTCTTGAAATCTGTTTCCTGCTATTCTGTCTCTCTTTCAAGTCTGCCTCGCTGCCTTTCCTCAACAGATTTTTTGGACGATAGTTCTCCTTTATTACTCTGCCAGTTTGTGAATTGCTGTACCCCTGAGCTCCATTTTTCAACTCGTTTTTTGTGAACTGTACGCAAGACCAAAGTTTTGGTTCAGGACCTATACTGGTTCCCGGTGGGTGGCTGAGACTCTGGTTAATTCTTCTTCCTGCCGGGAAATTAGAGAGACATGTGCCAGTCCAAATGCCTAACAGCTACTCTCTCACTGGTTCTCCCTCGTCCTTTCCATCCTCTGCCAAATTGGCAACCTGTGCGAAACAGGAGGTTAAAGGGGTTGTCTCTCCAAGTTGGGAGATTGATAGTAAAGCAGTTGGAAAGTCAAAGCGGAGCACCAGGAGAGGGACTACTCGTTGAGTTTTAGAAACCTTTTGTATTCACAGTGTGTCCATTCTCTAGGTTTCCCGTACATGTTATAGCTGTTGTAATATTCCCTTCAACATGGAGAGTTGGGACCCATGGAATGGGGGCCATGAATTTTTGCATTAAAGGGTCTGCATTTGCTCACCCTATCTCACCAATCCTCTCAGTCCCAGGTGTCCAGCTTTATGCCACATCCAGCTGTCATTGTAGATAGGGTCATTCCAGGTTTCATCAGAGAACCTGAAGGAAATGTAAAGAATTTCCCTGTTTTTTGGTTTTGTTTTTGAAATTCCTTTTTATAGTGGGTTTGAGCTGATTCTCGCTGCCATGTTTATGCCAGTCTGGACACACTTGATTCCCTTACAGAGACATATCAATACATAGGTTTTAAGATTCTTACTAGTCAGATCTATTCCTCTGCGGGAAATATGGGGTTTTGAGTCCCTTTCACTGAGGAAGGTGTAGGTCTTGTCTATTCCACAGTTGGTTTTAGAAATGGTTCCTGTGCTTATATCAAACTCTGGTTTTATGCATCACCCCACATCTCCTTTCCCCTTAAGCAGGCATAAGAGTGTTTTCTAAATGTGAGACTCTGTTCTGTTTCCTAACTCAGTTCATGTGTAGCCATGTTTACAGGATCTTCATAAGTGATATCTTATGATAAGTTTCTTTTTCTGTGTGACTTATTTCACTTAGAATCATCGTACCTGAATCCACTCACTTTGCTGCTCATGGTCTTATGACATTGATTTCATGGCTGAGGGATATTCCATCGTACATAAATACCACAGTTTTTTAAACCATTTTTATATTTCCTGGTATATTTAATGTGTACCCAAGTTGTGGTTCTTGTAAGCAGTGCAGCCCTAAATTTGGGGGTGGCTCTGTCTTATTGATTTTCAGTTTTCCCAAGGTATATTCACTAGACTGGAAGTGCCCTTGGCTCTGTAACTCTGTTGTTTACTTGTTTTAGGGAACGCAATGCACTCCTCCAGTGAGGAGGTTGGCAATTTACATTCCGACCTTCAGCATAACAAGGCTCCCTCTTCTCCAGGGCCTGTCTTGCCTTTCGGGTTTTTACACATTTGTGGATGTCCCTTTTGACCGGTGGGAAGTGATACTTCTTTGTAGTGCAGATTTGCATTGCCCGCTTGCTTGCTTGGCCAAAAAGGGCGTATGCGTTTTCTCCTGAATATATTCAGGAGAAAACGCATACGCCCTTTTTGGCCAAGTGCGTCATTGTCGAAGTTGTGCCCCTCTTCCTGTGCTTTAAAGGCGATTCCAACGTACCTCTTGAAATCTGTTTCCTGCTATTCTGTCTCTCTTTCAAGTCTGCCTCGCTGCCTTCCCTCAACAGATTTTTTGGGCGATAGTTGTCCTTTATTACTCTGCCAGTTTGTGAATTGCTGTGCCCCTGAGCTCCATTTTTCAACTCGTGTTTTGTGAACTGTACGCAAGTCCAAATTTTGTTAAGGACCTATACTGGTTCCCGGTGGTCGCTGAGACTCTGGTTAATTCTACTTCCTGCCAGGAAATTAGAGTGACATGTGCCCGTCCAAATGCCTAACAGCTACTCTCTCATTGGTTCTCCCTTGTCCCTTCCATCGTCTGCCAAATTGGCAACCTGTGTGAACCAGGAGTTTAAAGGGGTTGTCTCTCCAAGTTGGGAGATTGATAGTAAAGCAGTTGCAAAGTCAAAGCGGAGCACCAGGAGAGGGACTACTCATTGAGTTTTAGAAACCCTTTGTATTCACAGTGTGTCCATTCTCTAGGTTTCCCGTACATTATATAGCGGTAGTAAAGTTCCCTTCAACATGGAGAGTTGGGACCCATGGAATGGGGGCCATGCATTTTTGCTTTAAAGGGTCTGCATTTGCTCACCCAATCTCACCAATCCTCTGAGTCCCAAGTGTCCAGCCTTATGCCACATCCAGCTGTCATTGTAGATAGGGTCATTCCAGGTTTCATCAGAGACCCTGAAGGAAATGTAAATAATTTCCCTGTTTTTTGGTTTTGTTTTTGAAATTCATTTTTAGAGTGGGTTTGAGCTGATTCTCGGTGCCATGTTTATGCCAGTCTAGACAGACTTGATTCCCTTACAGAGACATATCAATACATAGGTTTTAAGTTCTTACTAGTCAGATCTATTCCTCTGCGGGAAATATGGGGTTTTGAGTCCCTTTCACTGAGGAAGGTGTAGGTCTTGTCTATTCCACAGTTGGTTATAGAAATGGTACCTGTGCTTATATCAAACTCTGGTTTTATGCACCACCGCACCTCTCGTTTCCTCTTAAGAAGGCATAAGTGTGTTTTCTAAATGTGAGGCTCTGATCTCTTTCCTAACTCAGTTCATGTGTAGCCATATTTACAGGATCTTCATAAGTGATATCTTATGATAAGTTTCTTTTTCTGTGTGACTTATTTCACTTAAAATCATCGTACCTGAATCGACTCACTTTGCTGCTCCTGGTCTTATGACATTGATTTCATGGCTGAGGGATATTTCTTCGTACATAAATACCACAGTTTTTGAACCATTTTTATATTTCCTGTGATATTTAAGGTGTACCCAAGTTGAGGTTCTTGTAAGCAGTGCAGGCCTAAATTTGGGGGTGGCTCTGTCTTATTGATTTTCAGTTTTCCAAGGTATATTCCCAAGACAGGAAATGCACTTGGCTCTGTAGCTCTGTTGTTTACTTGTTTTAGGGAACGCAATGCACTCCTCCAGTGAGGCAGTTGGCAATTTACATCCCGCCCATCAGCATAACAAGGCTCCTTCTTCTCCAGGGCCTGTCTTGCCTTTCTGGTTTTTACAAATTTTTGGATGTCCCTTTTGACACGTGGGAAGTGATACTTCTTTGTAGTGCAGATTTGCATTGTCCGCTTGCCTGCTTGGCCAAAAAGGGTGTATGCGTTTTCTCCTGAATATATTCAGGAGAAAACGCAGAGGCCATTTTTGGCCAAGTGCGTCATTGTCGATGTTGTACCCCTTTTCCTGTGCTTTAAAGGCGATTCCAACATACCTCTTGGAATCTGTTTCCTGCTATTCTGCCTCGCTTTCAAGTCCGCCTCGTTGCCTTCCCTCAACAGATTTTTGGACGATAGTTGTCCTTTATTACTCTGCCATTTCGTGAATTGCTGTGCCCCTGAGCTCCATTTTTCAACTCGTTTTTTGTGAGCTGTACGCAAGTCCAAAATTTTGCTTCAGGACCTATACTGGTTCCTGGTGGGTGGCTGAGACTGTGGTTAATTCTTCTTCCTGCCGGGAATTTA
This sequence comes from Mesoplodon bidens, assembly GCF_964165515.1. Lineage (NCBI taxonomy): Eukaryota > Metazoa > Chordata > Mammalia > Artiodactyla > Ziphiidae > Mesoplodon > Mesoplodon bidens. The sequence goes on from NW_027671174.1 coordinate 605,074, forward strand.
GAGTGACATGTGCCCGTCCAAATGCCTAACAGCTACTCTCTCATTGGTTCTCCCTCTTCCCTTCCATCCTCTGCCAAATTGGCAACCTGTGCGAACCAGGATGTTAAAGGGGTTGTCTCTCCAAGTTGGGAGATTGATAGTAAAGCAGTTGGAAAGTCAAACCGGAGCACCAGGAGAGGGACTACTCGTTGAGTTTTAGAAAACTTTTGTATTCACTCTGTGTCCATTCTCTAGGTTTCCCGTACATGTTATAGCTGTAGTAATATTCCCTTCAACATGGAGAGTTGGGACCCATGGAATGGGGGCCATGCATTTTTGCTTTAAAGGGTCTGCATTTGCTCACCCAATCTCACCAATCCTCTGAGTCCCAAGTGTCCAGCCTTATGCCACATCCAGCTGTCTTTGTACATAGGGTCATTCCAGGTTTCATCAGAGACCCTGAAGGAAATGTAAAGAATTTCCCTGTTTTTTGGTTTTGTTTTTGAAATTCCTTTTTATAGTGGGTTTGAGCTGATTCTCGCTGCCATGTTTATGCCAGTCTAGACATACTTGATTCCCTTACAGAGACATATCAATACATAGGTTTTAAGATTCTTACTAGTCAGATCTATTCCTTTGCGGGAAATATGGTGTTTTGAGTCTCTTTCACTGAGGAAGGTGTAGGTCTTGTCTATTCCACAGTTGGTTTTAGAAATGGTACCTGTGCTTATATCAAACTATGTTTTTATGCATCACCCCACCTCTCCTTTCCCCTTAAGCAGGCATAAGAGTGTTTTCTAAATGTGAGACTCTGTTCTCTTTCCTAAATCAGTTCATGTGTAGCCATGTTTACAGGATCTTCATAAGTGATATCGTAGGATAAGATTCTTTTTCCGTGAGACTTATTTCACTTAGAATCATCGTACCTGAATCCACTCACTTTGCTGCTCCTGGTCTTATGACATTGATTTCATGGCTGAGATATATTCCATCGTACATAAATACCACAGTTTTTTGAACCATTTTTATATTTCCTGGGATATTTAAGGTGTACCCAAGTTGAGGTTCTTGTAAGCAGTGTAGCCCTAAATTTGTGGGTGGCTCTGTCTTATTGATTTTCAGTTTTCCCAAGGTATATTCCCTAGACTGGAAGTGCCCTTGGCTCTGTAGCTCTGTTGTTTACTTGTTTTAGGGAACGCAATGCACTCCTCCCGTGAGGCAGTTGGCAATTTACATCCCGCCCATCAGCATAACAAGGCTCCCTCTTCTCCAGGGCCTGTCTTGCCTTTCTGGTTTTTACACATTTTGTGGATGTCCCTTTTGACCGGTGGGAAGTGATACTTCTTTGTAGTGCAGATTTGCATTGCCCGCTTGCTTGCTTGGCCAAAAAGGGCGTATGCGTTTTCTCCTGGATATATTCAGGAGAAAACGCATACGCCCTTTTTGGCCAAGTGCGTCATTGTCGAAGTTGTGCCCCTCTTCCTGTGCTTTAGAGGCGATTCCAACGAACCTCTTGAAATCTGTTTCCTGCTATTCTGTCTCTCTTTCAAGTCTGCCTCGCTGCCTTCCCTCAACAGATTTTTTGGACGATAGTTCTCCTTTATTACTCTGCCAGTTTGTGAATTGCTGTACCCCTGAGCTCCATTTTTCAACTCGTTTTTTGTGAACTGTACGCAAGAACAAAGTTTTGGTTCAGGACCTATACTGGTTCCCGGTGGGTGGCTGAGACTCTGGTTAATTCTTCTTCCTGCCGGGAAATTAGAGAGACATGTGCCAGTCCAAATGCCTAACAGCTACTCTCTCACTGGTTCTCCCTCGTCCTTTCCATCCTCTGCCAAATTGGCAACCTGTGCGAAACAGGAGGTTAAAGGGGTTGTCTCTCCAAGTTGGGAGATTGATAGTAAAGCAGTTGGAAAGTCAAAGCGGAGCACCAGGAGAGGGACTACTCGTTGAGTTTTAGAAACCTTTTGTATTCACAGTGTGTCCATTCTCTAGGTTTCCCGTACATGTTATAGCTGTTGTAATATTCCCTTCAACATGGAGAGTTGGGACCCATGGAATGGGGGCCATGAATTTTTGCTTTAAAGGGTCTGCATTTGCTCACCCTATCTCACCAATCCTCTCAGTCCCAGGTGTCCAGCTTTATGCCACATCCAGCTGTCATTGTAGATAGGGTCATTCCAGGTTTCATCAGAGAACCTGAAGGAAATGTAAAGAATTTCCCTGTTTTTTGGTTTTGTTTTTGAAATTCCTTTTTATAGTGGGTTTGAGCTGATTCTCGCTGCCATGTTTATGCCAGTCTGGACACACTTGATTCCCTTACAGAGACATATCAATACATAGGTTTTAAGATTCTTACTAGTCAGATCTATTCCTCTGCGGGAAATATGGGGTTTTCAGTCCCTTTCACTGAGGAAGGTGTAGGTCTTGTCTATTCCACAGTTGGTTTTAGAAATGGTACCTGTGCTTATATCAAACTCTGGTTTTATGCATCACCCCACATCTCCTTTCCCCTTAAGCAGGCATAAGAGTGTTTTCTAAATGTGAGACTCTGTTCTGTTTCCTAACTCAGTTCATGTGTAGCCATGTTTACAGGATCTTCATAAGTGATATCTTATGATAAGTTTCTTTTTCTGTGTGACTTATTTCACTTAGAATCATCGTACCTGAATCCACTCACTTTGCTGCTCATGGTCTTATGACATTGATTTCATGGCTGAGGGATATTCCATCGTACATAAATACCACAGTTTTTTAAACCATTTTTATATTTCCTGGTATATTTAATGTGTACCCAAGTTGTGGTTCTTGTAAGCAGTGCAGCCCTAAATTTGGGGGTGGCTCTGTCTTATTGATTTTCAGTTTTCCCAAGGTATATTCACTAGACTGGAAGTGCCCTTGGCTCTGTAACTCTGTTGTTTACTTGTTTTAGGGAACGCAATGCACTCCTCCAGTGAGGAGGTTGGCAATTTACATTCCGACCTTCAGCATAACAAGGCTCCCTCTTCTCCAGGGCCTGTCTTGCCTTTCGGGTTTTTACACATTTGTGGATGTCCCTTTTGACCGGTGGGAAGTGATACTTCTTTGTAGTGCAGATTTGCATTGCCCGCTTGCTTGCTTGGCCAAAAAGGGCGTATGCGTTTTCTCCTGAATATATTCAGGAGAAAACGCATACGCCCTTTTTGGCCAAGTGCGTCATTGTCGAAGTTGTGCCCCTCTTCCTGTGCTTTAAAGGCGATTCCAACGTACCTCTTGAAATCTGTTTCCTGCTATTCTGTCTCTCTTTCAAGTCTGCCTCGCTGCCTTCCCTCAACAGATTTTTTGGGCGATAGTTGTCCTTTATTACTCTGCCAGTTTGTGAATTGCTGTGCCCCTGAGCTCCATTTTTCAACTCGTGTTTTGTGAACTGTACGCAAGTCCAAATTTTGTTAAGGACCTATACTGGTTCCCGGTGGTCGCTGAGACTCTGGTTAATTCTACTTCCTGCCAGGAAATTAGAGTGACATGTGCCCGTCCAAATGCCTAACAGCTACTCTCTCATTGGTTCTCCCTTGTCCCTTCCATCGTCTGCCAAATTGGCAACCTGTGTGAACCAGGAGTTTAAAGGGGTTGTCTCTCCAAGTTGGGAGATTGATAGTAAAGCAGTTGCAAAGTCAAAGCGGAGCACCAGGAGAGGGACTACTCATTGAGTTTTAGAAACCCTTTGTATTCACAGTGTGTCCATTCTCTAGGTTTCCCGTACATTATATAGCGGTAGTAAAGTTCCCTTCAACATGGAGAGTTGGGACCCATGGAATGGGGGCCATGCATTTTTGCTTTAAAGGGTCTGCATTTGCTCACCCAATCTCACCAATCCTCTGAGTCCCAAGTGTCCAGCCTTATGCCACATCCAGCTGTCATTGTAGATAGGGTCATTCCAGGTTTCATCAGAGACCCTGAAGGAAATGTAAATAATTTCCCTGTTTTTTGGTTTTGTTTTTGAAATTCATTTTTAGAGTGGGTTTGAGCTGATTCTCGGTGCCATGTTTATGCCAGTCTAGACAGACTTGATTCCCTTACAGAGACATATCAATACATAGGTTTTAAGTTCTTACTAGTCAGATCTATTCCTCTGCGGGAAATATGGGGTTTTGAGTCCCTTTCACTGAGGAAGGTGTAGGTCTTGTCTATTCCACATTTGGTTATAGAAATGGTACCTGTGCTTATATCAAACTCTGGTTTTATGCACCACCGCACCTCTCGTTTCCTCTTAAGAAGGCATAAGTGTGTTTTCTAAATGTGAGGCTCTGATCTCTTTCCTAACTCAGTTCATGTGTAGCCATATTTACAGGATCTTCATAAGTGATATCTTATGATAAGTTTCTTTTTCTGTGTGACTTATTTCACTTAAAATCATCGTACCTGAATCGACTCACTTTGCTGCTCCTGGTCTTATGACATTGATTTCATGGCTGAGGGATATTTCTTCGTACATAAATACCACAGTTTTTGAACCATTTTTATATTTCCTGTGATATTTAAGGTGTACCCAAGTTGAGGTTCTTGTAAGCAGTGCAGGCCTAAATTTGGGGGTGGCTCTGTCTTATTGATTTTCAGTTTTCCAAGGTATATTCCCAAGACAGGAAGTGCACTTGGCTCTGTAGCTCTGTTGTTTACTTGTTTTAGGGAACGCAATGCACTCCTCCAGTGAGGCAGTTGGCAATTTACATCCCGCCCATCAGCATAACAAGGCTCCTTCTTCTCCAGGGCCTGTCTTGCCTTTCTGGTTTTTACAAATTTGTGGATGTCCCTTTTGACACGTGGGAAGTGATACTTCTTTGTAGTGCAGATTTGCATTGTCCGCTTGCCTGCTTGGCCAAAAAGGGTGTATGCGTTTTCTCCTGAATATATTCAGGAGAAAACGCAGAGGCCATTTTTGGCCAAGTGCGTCATTGTCGATGTTGTACCCCTTTTCCTGTGCTTTAAAGGCGATTCCAACATACCTCTTGGAATCTGTTTCCTGCTATTCTGCCTCGCTTTCAAGTCCGCCTCGTTGCCTTACCTCAACAGATTTTTGGACGATAGTTGTCCTTTATTACTCTGCCATTTCGTGAATTGCTGTGCCCCTGAGCTCCATTTTTCAACTCGTTTTTTGTGAGCTGTACGCAAGTCCAAAATTTTGCTTCAGGACCTATACTGGTTCCTGGTGGGTGGCTGAGACTGTGGTTAATTCTTCTTCCTGCCGGGAATTTAGAGTGACATGTGCCCGTCCAAATGCCTAACAGCTACTCTCTCATTGGTTCTCCCTCTTCCCTTCCATCCTCTGCCAAATTGGCAACCTGTGCGAACCAGGATGTTAAAGGGGTTGTCTCTCCAAGTTGGGAGATTGATAGTAAAGCAGTTGGAAAGTCAAACCGGAGCACCAGGAGAGGGACTACTCGTTGAGTTTTAGAAAACTTTTGTATTCACTCTGTGTCCATTCTCTAGGTTTCCCGTACATGTTATAGCTGTAGTAATATTCCCTTCAACATGGAGAGTTGGGACCCATGGAATGGGGGCCATGCATTTTTGCTTTAAAGGGTCTGCATTTGCTCACCCAATCTCACCAATCCTCTGAGTCCCAAGTGTCCAGCCTTATGCCACATCCAGCTGTCTTTGTACATAGGGTCATTCCAGGTTTCATCAGAGACCCTGAAGGAAATGTAAAGAATTTCCCTGTTTTTTGGTTTTGTTTTTGAAATTCCTTTTTATAGTGGGTTTGAGCTGATTCTCGCTGCCATGTTTATGCCAGTCTAGACATACTTGATTCCCTTACAGAGACATATCAATACATAGGTTTTAAGATTCTTACTAGTCAGATCTATTCCTTTGCGGGAAATATGGTGTTTTGAGTCTCTTTCACTGAGGAAGGTGTAGGTCTTGTCTATTCCACAGTTGGTTTTAGAAATGGTACCTGTGCTTATATCAAACTATGTTTTTATGCATCACCCCACCTCTCCTTTCCCCTTAAGCAGGCATAAGAGTGTTTTCTAAATGTGAGACTCTGTTCTCTTTCCTAAATCAGTTCATGTGTAGCCATGTTTACAGGATCTTCATAAGTGATATCGTAGGATAAGATTCTTTTTCCGTGAGACTTATTTCACTTAGAATCATCGTACCTGAATCCACTCACTTTGCTGCTCCTGGTCTTATGACATTGATTTCATGGCTGAGATATATTCCATCGTACATAAATACCACAGTTTTTTGAACCATTTTTATATTTCCTGGGATATTTAAGGTGTACCCAAGTTGAGGTTCTTGTAAGCAGTGTAGCCCTAAATTTGTGGGTGGCTCTGTCTTATTGATTTTCAGTTTTCCCAAGGTATATTCCCTAGACTGGAAGTGCCCTTGGCTCTGTAGCTCTGTTGTTTACTTGTTTTAGGGAACGCAATGCACTCCTCCCGTGAGGCAGTTGGCAATTTACATCCCGCCCATCAGCATAACAAGGCTCCCTCTTCTCCAGGGCCTGTCTTGCCTTTCTGGATTTTACACATTTTGTGGATGTCCCTTTTGACCGGTGGGAAGTGATACTTCTTTGTAGTGCAGATTTGCATTGCCCGCTTGCTTGCTTGGCCAAAAAGGGCGTATGCGTTTTCTCCTGGATATATTCAGGAGAAAACGCATACGCCCTTTTTGGCCAAGTGCGTCATTGTCGAAGTTGTGCCCCTCTTCCTGTGCTTTAGAGGCGATTCCAACGAACCTCTTGAAATCTGTTTCCTGCTATTCTGTCTCTCTTTCAAGTCTGCCTCGCTGCCTTCCCTCAACAGATTTTTTGGACGATAGTTCTCCTTTATTACTCTGCCAGTTTGTGAATTGCTGTACCCCTGAGCTCCATTTTTCAACTCGTTTTTTGTGAACTGTACGCAAGACCAAAGTTTTGGTTCAGGACCTATACTGGTTCCCGGTGGGTGGCTGAGACTCTGGTTAATTCTTCTTCCTGCCGGGAAATTAGAGAGACATGTGCCAGTCCAAATGCCTAACAGCTACTCTCTCACTGGTTCTCCCTCGTCCTTTCCATCCTCTGCCAAATTGGCAACCTGTGCGAAACAGGAGGTTAAAGGGGTTGTCTCTCCAAGTTGGGAGATTGATAGTAAAGCAGTTGGAAAGTCAAAGCGGAGCACCAGGAGAGGGACTACTCGTTGAGTTTTAGAAACCTTTTGTATTCACAGTGTGTCCATTCTCTAGGTTTCCCGTACATTATATAGCGGTAGTAAAGTTCCCTTCAACATGGAGAGTTGGGACCCATGGAATGGGGGCCATGCATTTTTGCTTTAAAGGGTCTGCATTTGCTCACCCAATCTCACCAATCCTCTGAGTCCCAAGTGTCCAGCCTTATGCCACATCCAGCTGTCATTGTAGATAGGGTCATTCCAGGTTTCATCAGAGACCCTGAAGGAAATGTAAATAATTTCCCTGTTTTTTGGTTTTGTTTTTGAAATTCATTTTTAGAGTGGGTTTGAGCTGATTCTCGCTGCCATGTTTATGCCAGTCTAGACACACTTGATTCCCTTACAGAGACATATCAATACATAGGTTTTAAGATTCTTACTAGTCAGATCTATTCCTCTGCGGGAAATATGGGGTTTTGAGTCCCTTTCACTGAGGAAGGTGTAGGTCTTGTCTATTCCACAGTTGGTTTTAGAAATGGTAACTGTGCTTATATCAAACTCTGTTTTTATGCATCACCCCACTGCTCCTTTCCCCTTAAGCAGGCATAAGAGTGTTTTCTAAATGTGAGACTCTGTTCTCTTTCCTAACTCAGTTCATGTGTAGCCATGTTTACAGGATCTTCATAAGTGATATCTTATGATAAGTTTCATTTTCTGTGTGACTTATTTCACTTAGAATCATCTTACCTGAATCCACTCACTTTGCTGCTCCTGGTCTTATGACATTGATTTCATGGCTGAGGGATATTCCATCGTACATGAATACCACAGTTTTTTGAACCATTTTTATATTTCCTGGGATATTTAAGGTGTACCCAAGTTGAGGTTCTTGTAAGCAGTGCAGCCCTAAATTTGGGGGTGGCTCTGTCTTATTGATTTTCAGTTTTCCATAGGTATATTCCCTAGACTGGAAGTGCCCTTGGCTCTGTAGCTCTGTTGATTACTTGTTTTAGGGAACGCAATGCACTCCTGCAGTGAGGCAGTTGGCAACTTACATCCCGCCCATCAGCATAACAAGGCTCCCTCTTCTCCAGGGCCTGTCTTGCCTTTCTGGTTTTTACACATTTGTGGATGTCCCTTTTGACCGGTTGGAAGTGATACTTCTTTGTAGTGCAGATTTGCATTGCCCGCTTGCTTGCTTGGCCTAAAAGGGCGTATGCGTTTTCTCCTGTATATATTCAGGAGAAAACGCATACGCCCTTTTTGGCCAAGTGCGTCATTGACAAAGTTGTGCCCCTCTTCCTGTGATTTAAAGGTGATTCCAATGTACCTCTTGAAATCTGTTTCCTGCTATTCTGCCTCGCTTTCAAGTCCGCCTCGTTGCCTTCCCTCAACAGATTTTTGGACGATAGTTGTCCTTTATTACTCTGCCAGTTTGTGAATTGCTGTGCCCCTGAGCTCCATTTTTCAACTCGTTTTTTGTGAACTGTTCGCAAGTCCAAAATTTTGGTTCAGGACCTATATTGGTTCCCAGTGGGTGGCTGAGACTCTGGTTAATTCTTCTTCCTGCCGGGAAATTAGAGTGACATGTGCCCGTCCAAATGCCTAACAGCTACTCTCTCATTGGTTCTCCCTCTTCCATTCCATCCTCTGCCAAATTGGCAACCTGTGCGAACCAGGAGGTTAAAGGGGTTGTCTCTCCAAGTTGGGAGATTGATAATAAAGCAGTTGGAAAGTCAAAGCGGAGCACCAGGTGAGGGACTACTCGTTGAGTTTTAGAAACCTTTTGTATTCACAGAGTGTCCATTCTCTAGGTTTCGCGTACATGTTATAGCTGTAGTAATATTCCCTTCAACATGGAGAGATGGGACACATGGATTGGGGGCCATGCATTTTTCCTTTAAAGGGTCTGCATTTGCTCACCCAATCTCACCAATCCTCTCAGTCCCAGGTGTCCAGCCTTATGCCACATCCAGCTGTCATTGTAGATAGGGTCATTCCAGGTTTCATTAGGGAGCCTGAAGGAAATGTAAAGAATTTCCCTGTTTTTTGGTTTTGTATTTGAAATTCCTTTTTATAGTGGGTTTGAGCTGATTCTCGCTGCCATGTTTATGCCAGTCTAGACACACTTGATTCCCTTACAAATACATATCAATACATAGGTTTTAAGATTCTTACTAGTCAGATCTATTCCTCTGCGGGAAATATGGGGTTTTGAGCCCCTTTCACTGAGGAAGGTGTAGGTCTTGTCTATTCCACAGTTGGTTTTAGAAATGGTATCTGTGCTTATGTCAAACTCTGGTTTTATGCATCACCCCACCTCTCCTTTCCCCTTAAGCAGGCATAAGAGTGTTTTCTAAATGTGAGACTCTTTTCTCTTTCCTAACTCAGTTTATGTGTAGCCATGTTTACAGGAAATTCATAAGTGATATCTTATGATAAGTTTCTTTTTCTGTATGACTTATTTCACTTAGAATCATCGTACCTGAATCCACTCACTTTGCTGTTCCTGGTCTTATGACATTGATTTCATGGCTGAGGAATATTCCATAGTACATAAATAACACAGTATTTTGAACCATTTTTATATTTCCTGGGATATTTCAGGTGTACCCAAGTTGAGGTTCTTGTAAGCAGTGCAGCCCTAAATATGGGGGTGGCTCTGTCTTATTGATTTTCAGTTTTCCCAAGGTATATTCCCTAGACTGGAAGTGCCCTTGGCTCTGTAGCTCTGTTGTTTACTTGTTTTAGGGAACGCAATACACTCCTCCAGTGAGGCAGTTGGCAATTTACATCCCGCCCATCAGCATAACAAGGCTCCCTCTTCTCCAGGGCCTGTCTTGCCTTTCTGGTTTTTACACATTTTGGAGGTCCCTTTTGACCGGTGGGAAGTGATACTTCTTTGTAGTGCAGATTTGCATTGCCCGCTTGCTTGCTTGGCCAAAAAGGGCGTATGCGTTTTCTCCTGAATATATTCAGGAGAAAACGCATATACCCTTTTTGGCCAAGTGCGTCATTGTCGAAGTTGTGCCCCTCTTCCTGTGCTTTAAAGGCGATTCCAACGTACCTCTTGAAATCTGTTTCCTGCTATTCTGTCTCTCTTTCAAGTCTGCCTCGCTGCCTTCCCTCAACAGATTTTTTGGACGATAGTTGTCCTTTATTACTCTGCCAGTTTGTGAATTGCTGTGCCCCTGAGCTCCATTTTTCAACTCGTTTTTTGTGAACTGTACACAAGTCCAAAATTTTGGTTCAGGACCTATACTGGTTCCCGAAGGGTGGCTGAGACTCTGGTTAATTCTTCTTCCTGCTGGGAAATTAGAGTGACATGTGCCCGTCCAAATGCCTAACAGCTACTCTCTCATTGGTTCTCCCTCTTCCCTTCCATCCTCTGCGAAATTCGCAACATGTGCGAACCAGGAGGTTAAAAGTGTTGTCTCTCCAAGTTGGGAGATTGATAGTAAAGCAGTTAGAAAGTAAAAGCGGAGCACCAGGAGAGGGACTACTCGTTGAGTTTTAGAAACCTTTTGTTTTCTCAGTGTGTCCATTCTCTAGGTTTCCCGTACATGTTATAGCGGTAGTAATATTCCCTTCAACATGGAGAGTTGGGACCCATTGAATGGGGGCCATGCATTTTTGCTTTAAAGGGTCTGAATTTGCTCACCCAATGTCACCAATCCTCTCAGTCCCAGGTGTCCAGCCATATGCCAAATCCAGCTGTCATTGTAGATAGGGTCATTCCAGGTTTCATCAGAGACCCTGAAGGAAATGTAAAGAATTTCCCTGTTTTTAGGTTTTGTTTTTGAAATTCCTTTTTATAGTGGGTTTGAGCTGATTCTCGCTTTCATGTTTATGCCAGTCTAGACACACTTGATTCCCTTACAGAGACATATCAATACATAGGTTTTAAGATTCTTACTAGTCAGATCTATTCCTCTGCGGGAAATATGGGGTTTTGAGTCCCTTTCACTGAGGAAGGTTTAGGTCTAGTCTATTCCACAGTTGGTTTTAGAAATGGTACCTGTACTTATATCAAACTCTGGTTTTATGCATCACCCCACCTCTCCTTTCCCCTTAAGCAGGCATAAGAGTGTTTTCTAAATGTGAGACTCTGTTCTCTTTCCTAACTCAGTTCATGTGTAGCCATGTTTACAGGATCTTCATAAGTGATATCTTATGGTAAGTTTCTTTTTCTGTGTGACTTATTTCACTTAGAATCATCGTACTTGAATCCACTCACTTTGATGCTCCTGGTCTTATGACATTGATTTCATGGCTGAGGGATATTCTATCGTACATAAATACCACAGTTTTTTGAACCATTTTTATATTTCCTGGGATATTTAAGGTGTACCCAATTTGAGGTTCTTGTAAGCAGTGCAGCCCTAAATTTGGGGGTGGCTCTGTCTTATTGATTTTCAGTTTTCCCAAGGTATATTCCCTAGACTGGAAGTGCCCTTGGCTCTGTAGCTCTGTTGTTTACTTGTTTTAGGGAACACAATGAACTCCTCCAGTGAGGCAGTTGTCAATTTACATCCCGCCCATCAGCATAAAAAGGCTCCCTCTTCTCCAGGGCCTGTCTTGCCTTTCTGGTTTTTACACATTTGTGGATGTCCCTTTTGACCGGTGGGAAGGGATACTTCTTTGTAGTGCAGATTTGCATTGCCCGCTTGCTTGCTTGGCCAAAAAGGGCGTATGCGTTTTCTCCTGAATATATTCAGGGGAAAACGCATACGCCCTTTTTGGCCAAGTTCGTCATTGTCGATGTTGCACCTCTCTTCCTGTGCTTTAAAGGTGATTCCAACGTACCTCTTGGAATCTGTTTCCTGCTATTCTGCCTCGCTTTCAAGTCCGCCTCGTTGCCTTCCCTCAACAGATTTATGGACGATAGTTGTCCTTTATTACTCTGCCAGTTTGTGAATTGCTGTGCCCCTGAGCTCCATTTTTCAACTCGTTTTTTGTGAGCTGTACGCATGTCCAAAATTTTGTTTCAGGACCTATACTGGTTCCCGGGGGGTGGCTGAGACTCTGTTTAATTCTTCTTCCTGCCGGGAAATTAGAGTAACATGTGCCCGTCCAAATGCCTAACAGCTACTCTCTCATTGGTTCTCCCTCTTCCTTTCCATCCTCTGCCAAATTGGCAACCTGTGCGAACCAGGAGGTTAAAGGGGTTGTCTCTCCAAGTTGGGAGATTGATAGTAAAGCAGTTGGAAAGTCAAACCGGATCACCAGGAGAGGGACTACTCGTTGAGTTTTAGAAACCTTTTGTATTCACAGTTTGTCCATTCTCTAGGTTTCGCGTACATGTTATAGCTGTAGTAATATTCCCTTCAACATGGAGAGTTGGGACCCATGGAATGGGGGCCATGCATTTTTGCTTTAAAGGGTCTGCATTTGCTCACCCAATCTCACCAGTCCTCTCAGTCCCAAGTGTCCAGCCTTATGCCACATCCAGCTGTCATTGTAGATAGGGTCATACCAGGTTTCATTAGAGAGCCTGAAGGAAATGTAAAGAATTTCCCTGTTTTTTGGTTTTGTATTTGAAATTCCTTTTTATAGTGGTTTTCAGCTGATTCTCGCTGCCATGTTTATGCCAGTCTAGACACACTTGATTCCCTTACAGATACATATCAATACATAGGTTTTAAGATTCTTACTAGTCAGATCTATTCCTCTGTGGGAAATATGGGGTTTTGAGCCCCTTTCACTGAGGAAGGTGTAGGTCTTGTCTATTCTAAAGTTGGTTTTAGAAATGGTATCTGTGCTTCTGTCAAACTCTGGTTTTATGAATCACCCCACCTCTCCTTTCCCCTTAAGCAGGCATAAGAGTGTTTTCTAAATGTGAGACTCTGTTCTCTTTACTAACTCAGTTTATGTGTAGCCATGTTTACAGGAAATTCATAAGTGATATCTTATGATAAGTTTCTTTTTCTGTATGACTTATTTCACTTAGAATCATCGTACCTGAATCCACTCCTTTTGCTGCTCCTGGTCTTATGACATTGATTGCATGGCTGAGGAATATTCCATAGTACATAAATACCACAGTATTTTGAACCATTTTTATATTTCCTGGGATATTTAAGGTGTACCCAAGTTGAGGTTCTTGTAAGCAGTGCAGCCCTAAATATGGGGGTGGCTCTGTCTTATTGATTTTCAGTTTTCCCAAGGTATATTCCCTAGACTGGAAGTGCACTTGGCTCAGTAGCTCTGTTGTTTACTTGTTTTAGGGAACGCAATGCACTCCTCCAGTGAGGCAGTTGGCAATTTACATCCCGCCCGTCAGCATAACAAGGCTCCCTCTTCTCCAGGGCCTGTCTTGCCTTTCTGGTTTTTACACATTTTGGATGTCCCTTTTGACCGGTGGGAAGTGATACTTCTTTGTAGTGCAGATTTGCATTGCCCGCTTGCTTGCTTGGCCAAAAAGGGCGTATGCGTTTTCTCCTGAATATATTCAGGAGAAAACGCATACGCCCTTTTTGGCCAAGTGCGTCATTGTCGAAGTTGTGTCCCTCTTCCTGTGCTTTAAAGGCGATTCCAACGTACCTCTTGAAATCTGTTTCCTGCAATCCTGCCTCACGTTCAAGTCCGCCATGTTGCCTTCCCTCAACAGATTTTTGGACGATAGTTGTCCTTTATTACTCTGCCAGTTTGTGAATTGCTGTGCCCCTGAGCTCCATTTTTCAACTCGTTTTTTGTGAGCTGTACGCAAGTCCAAAATTTTGGTTCAGGACCTATTCTCTTTCCCGGTGGGTGGCTGAGACTTTGGTTAAGTCTTCTTCCTGCCGGGAAATAAGAGTGACATGTGCCCGTCTAAATGGCTAACAGCTACTCTCTCATTGGTTGTCCCTCTTCCCTTCCATCCTCTGCCAAATTGGCAACCTGTGCGAACCAGGAGGATAAAGGGGCTTTCTCTCCAACTTGGGAGATTGATAGTAAAGCAGTTGGAAAGTCAAACCAGAGCACCAGGAGAGGGACTATTCGTTGAGTTTTAGAAACCTTTTGTATTCACAGTGTGTCCATTCTCTAGGTTTCCCGTACATGTTATAACTGTAGGAATATTCCCTTCAACCTGGAGAGTTGGGACCCATGGAATGGGGGCCATGCATTTTTGCTTTAAAGTTTCTGCATTTGCTCACCCAATCTCACCAATCCTCTCAGTCCCAAGTGTCCAGCCTTATGCCACATCCAGCTGTCATTGTAGATAGGGTCATTCCAGGTTTCATCAGAGACCCTGAAGGAATTGTAAAGAATTTCCCTGGGTCTTCCTGGTAAGATGGCGGAAGAGTAAGACGCAGAGATCACCTTCCTCCCCACGGGTACACCAGAAATACAGCTACACGTGGAACTACTCCTACGGAACACCTACTGAATGCTGGCAAAAGACCCCAGACCTCCCAAAAGGCAAGAAACTTCCCACATACCTGGGTAGGGCAAAGCGGAGAGATTCCCCCACAGAGGATCGGTGCCGAGCGACACTCACCCGCCCGAGAGGCTTGTCTGCTCGCCCGCCAGGGCGGGCGGCGCTGGAAGCTGTGGCTCGGGCTTCGGTCAGAGCGCAGGGAAAGGACTGGGGCTGGCGGCGAGAACTCAGCTTGAAGGGGGCTAATGTGCCACAGCTAGCCGGCAGGGAGTCCGGGAAAACTCTGGAGCTGCCGAAGAGGCAAGAGACTTTTTCTTCCCTCTTGGTTTCCTGGTGCGCGAGGAGAGGGAATTAAGAGCGCTGCTTAAATGGGCTCCACAGACGGGCGCGAGTCACGACTGAAAGCGCGGAGCCCAGTGACGGGCGTGGGACGCTGAGGCTGCTGCTGCCACAGCCAAGAAGCCTGTGTGCGAGCGCAGGTCACTGTCCACACCGCCCTTCCGGGAGCCTGTGCAGCCCGCCACTGCTGGGGTCCCGGGATCCAGGGGCGGCTTCCCTGGGAGAACGCACGGCACGCCTCGGGCTGGTGCAACGTCACGCCGAACTCTGCCACTGCAGGCTCGCCCCGCACTCCGTGCCCCTCCCTCCCGCCCGGCCTGAGTGAGCCAGAGTCCCCTAAGAGGCTGCTCCTTTAACCCTGTCCTGTCTGAGCGAAGAACAGACGCCCTCCGGCGACCTACACGCAGAGGCGGGACCAAATCCAAAGCTGAGACCCAGGAGCTGTGAGAACAAAGAAGAGAAAGGGAAACCTCTCCCAGCAGCCTCAGAAGCAGTGGATTAAAGCTCCACAATCAACTTGATGTACCCTGCATCTGTGGAATACATGAATAGACAACAAATCATCCCAAATTGAGGAGCCAGGAGTCAGTGCTGTGCCTCTGAGGTGGGAGAGCCAACTTCAGGACACTGGTCCACACGAGACCTCCCAGCTCCACATAATATCAAACGGCGAAAATCTTCCAGAGATCTCCATCTCAACACCAGCACCCAGCTTCACTCAACGACCGGCAAGCTACAGTGCTGGACACCCTATGCCAAACAACTAGCAAGACAGGAACACAACGCCACCCATTAGCAGAGAGGTGGCCTAAAATCATAAAAAGTCCTCAGACACCCCAAAACACACCACCAGACTTGGACCTGCCCACCAGAAAGACAAGATCCAGCCTCATTCACCAGAACACAGGCACTAGTACCTTCCACCAGGAAGCCTACACAACCCACTAAACCAACCTTAGCCACTGGGGACAGACACCAAAAACAACGGGAACTACGAACCTGCAGCCTGCAAAAAGGAGACCCCAAACACAGTAACATAAGCAAAATGAGAAGACAGAAAAACACACAGCAGGAGAAGGAACAAGATAAAAACCCACCAGACCTAACAAATGAAGACGTAATAGGCAGTCTACCTGAAAAAGAATTCAGAATAATGATGGTAAAGATGATCCAAGATTCTATTTCCCAGATCCAAAATCTTGGAAATAGAATAGACAAAATGCAAGAAACAGTTAACAAGGACCTAGAAGAACTAAAGATGAATCAAGCATCGATTAAAAACACAATACATGAAATAAAAAATACTCTAGATGGGATCAATAGCAGAATAACTAAGGCAGAAGAACGGATAAGTGAGGTGGAAGATAAAATAGTGGAAATAACTGCTGCAGAGCAAAATAAAGAAAAAAGAATGAAAAGAACAGAGGACAGTCTCAGAGACCTCTGGGACAACATTAAACGCACCAACATTCGAATTATAGGGGTTCCAGAAGAAGAAGAGAAAAAGAAAGGGACTGAGAAAATATTTGAAGAGATTATAGATGAAAACTTCCCTAATATGGGAAAGGAAATAGTTAATCAAGTCCAGGAAGCACAGAGAGTCCCATACAGAATAAATCCAAGGAGAAATACGCCAAGACACATATTAATCAAACTGTCAAAAATTAAACACAAAGAAATCATATTAAAAGCAGCAAGGCAAAAACAACAAATAACACACAAGGGAATCCCCATCAGGATAACAGCTGATCTCTCAGCAGAAACTCTACACGCCAGAAGGGAGTGGCAGGACATAATTAAAGTGATGAAGGAGAAAAACCTGCAACCAAGATTACTCTACCCAGCAAGGATCTCATTCAGATTTGATGGAGAAATTAAAACGTTTACAGACAAGCAAAAGCTGAGAGAGTTCAGCACCACCAAACCAGCTTTACAACAAATGCTAAAGGAACTTCTCTAGGCAAGAAACACAACAGAAGGAAAAGACCTACAATAACGAACCCAAAACAATTAAGAAAATGGGAATAGGAACATACATATCGATAATTACCTTAAATGTAAATGGACTAAATGCTCCCACCAAAAGACACAGATTGGCTGAATGGATACAAAAACAAGACCCATATATATGCTGTCTACAAGAGACCCACTTCAGACCTAGAGACACATACAGACTGAAAGTAAGGGGATGGAAAAAGATATTCCATGCAAATGGAAACCAAAAGAAAGCTGGAGTAGCAATTCTCATATCAGACAAAATAGACTTTAAAATAAAGACTACTAGAAGAGACAAAGAAGGACACTACATAATGATCAAGGGATCGATCCAAGAAGAAGATATAACAATTGTAAATATTTATGCACCCAACATAGGAGCACCTCAATACATAAGGCAAATACTAACAGCCATAAAAGGAGAAATCGACAGTAACACAATCATAGTAGGGGACTTTAACACCCCACTTTCACCAATGGACAGATCTTCCAAAATGAAAATAAATAAGGAAACACAAGCTTTAAATGATACATTAAACAAGATGGACTTAATTGATATTTATAGGACATTCCATCCAAAAACAACAGAATACACATTTTTCTCAAGTGCTCATGGAACATTCTCCAGGATAGATCATATCTTGGGTCACAAATCAAGCCTTGGTAAATTTAAGAAAATTGAAATTGTATCAAGTGTCTTTTCTGACCACAATGCTATGAGACTAGGTATCAATTACAGGAAAAGAGCTGTAAAAAATACAAACACATGGAGGCTAAACAATACACTACTTAATAACGAAGTGATCACTGAAGAAATCAAAGAGGAAAGTAAAAAATACCTAGAAACAAATGACAATGGAGACACGACGACCCAAAACCTATGGGATGCAGCAAAAGCAGTTCTAAGAGGGAAGTTTATAGCAATACAATCCCACCTTAAGAAACAGGAAACATCTCGAATAAACAACCTAACCTTGCACCTAAAGCAATTAGAGAAAGAAGAACTAAAACACCCCAAAGTTAGCAGAAGGAAAGAAATCATAAAAATCAGATCAGAAATAAATGAAAAAGAAATGAAGGAAACGATAGCAAAGATCAATAAAACTAAAAGCTGGTTCTTTGAGAAGATAAACAAAATTGATAAACCATTAGCCAGACTCATCAAGAAAAGAAGGGAGAAGACTCAAATCAATAGAATTAGAAATGAAAAAGGAGAAGTAACAACTGACACTGCAGAAATACAAAAGATCATGAGAGATTACTACAAGCAACTCTATGCCCATAAAATGGACAACCTGGAAGAGATGGACAAATTCTTAGAAATGCACAACCTGCCAAGACTGACTCAGGAAGAAATAGAAAATATGAATAGACCAATCACAAGCACTGAAATTGAAACTGTGATTAAAAATCTTCCATCAAACAAAAGCCCAGGACCAGATGGCTTCACAGGCGAATTCTATCAAACATTTAGAGAAGAGCTAACACCCATACTTCTCAAACTCTTCCAAACAATATCAGAGGAAGGAACACTCCCAAACTCATTCTACGAGGCCGACATCACCTTGATACCAAAACCAGGCAAGGATGTCACAAAGAAAGAAAACTACAGGCCAATATCACTGATGAACATAGATGCAAAAATCCTCAACAAAATACTAGCAAACAGAATCCAACAGCACATTAAAAGGATCATACACCATGATCAAGTGGGGTTTATTCCAGGAATGCAAGGATTCTTCAATATACGCAAATCAATCAATGTGATACACCATATTAACAAGTTGAAGGAGAAAAACCATATGATCATCTCCATAGATGCAGAGAAAGCTTTCGACAAAATTCAACACCCATTTATGATAAAAACCCTGCAGAAAGTAGGCATAGAGGGAACTTTCCTCAACATCATAAAGGCCATATATGACAAACCCACAGCCAACATTGTCCTCAATGGTGAAAAACTGAAACCATTTCCACTAAGATCAGGAACAAGACAAGGCTGCCCACTCTCACCACTCTTATTCAACATAGTTTTGGAAGTTTTAGCCACGGCAATCAGAGAAGAAAAGGAAATAAAAGGAATCCAAATTGGAAAAGAAGAAGTAAAGCTGTCACTGTTTGCAGATGACATGATACTATACATAGAGAATCCTAAAGATGCTACCGAAAAACTACTAGAACTAATCAATGAATTTGGTAAAGTAGCAGGATACAAAATTAATGTACAGAAATCTCTGGCATTCCTGTACACTAATGATGAAAAATCTGAAAATGAAATCAAGAAAACACTCCCATTTACCATTGCAACAAAAAGAATAAAATATCTAGGAATAAACCTACCTAAGGAGACAAAAGACCTGTATGCAGAAAATTATAAGACACTGATGAAAGAAATTAAAGATGATACAAATAGATGGAGAGATATACCATGCTCCTGGATTGGAAGAATCAATATTGTGAAAATGACTCTACTACCCAAAGCAATCTACAGATTCAATGCAATCCCTATCAAACTACCACTGGCATTTTTCACAGAACTAGAACAAAAAATTTCAAAATTTGTTTGGAAAAACAAAAGACCCCGAATAGCCAAAGCAATCTTGAGAACGAAAAACGGAGCTGGAGGAATCAGGCTCCCTGACTTCAGACTATACTACAAAGCTACAGTAATCAAGACAGTGTGGTACTGGCATAAAAACAGAAAGATAGATCAGTGGATCAGGATAGAAAGCCCAGAGATAAACCCACGCACATATGGCCAACTTATCTTTGATAAAGGAGGCAGGAATGTACAGTGGAGAAAGGACAGCCTCTTCAATAAGTGGTGCTGGGAAAACTGGACAGGGACATGTAAAAGTTTGAGATTAGATCATTCCCTAACACCATACACAAAAATAAGCTCAAAATGGATTAAAGACTTAAATGTAAGGCCAGAAACTATCAAACTCTTAGAGGAAAACATAGGTAGAACACTCTATGACATAAATCACAGCAAGATCCTTTTGGACCCACCTCCTAGAGAAATGGAAATAAAAACAAAGATAAACAAATGGGACCTAATGAAACTTCAAAGCTTTTGCACAGCAAAGGAAACCATAAAGAAGACCAAAAGACAACCCTCAGAAAGGGAGAAAATATTTGCAAATGAAGCAACTGACAAAGGATTCATCTCCAAAATTTATAAACAGCACATGCAGCTCAATAGCAAAAAAACAAACAACCCAATCCAAAAATGGGCAGAAGACTTAAATAGGCATTTCTCCAAAGAAGATATACAGACTGCCAACAAACACATGAAAGAATGCTCAACATCATTAATCATTAGAGAAATGCAAATCAAAACTACAATGAGATATCATCTCACACCAGTCAGAATGGCCATCATCAAGAAATCTAGAAACAATAAATGCTGGAGAGGGTGTGGAAAAAAGGGAACACTCTTGCACTGCTGGTGGGAGTGTGAATTGGTACAGCCACTGTGGAGAACAGTATGGAGGTTCCTTAAAAAACTAAAAATAGAACTACCATATGACCCAGCAATCCCACTACTAGGCATATACCCTGAGAAAACCATAATTCCAAAAGAGACATGTACCAAAATGTTCATTGCAGCTCTATTCACAATAGCCCAGAGCTGGAAACAACCTAAGTGTCCATCATTGGATGAATGGATAAAGAAGATGTGGTACATATATACAGTGGAATATTACTCAGCCATAAAAAGAAACGAAACAGAGCTATTTGTAATGAGGTGGAAAGACCTAGAGTCTGTCATACAGAGTGAAGTAAGTCAGAAAGAGAAAGACAAATACCGTATGCTAACACATATATACGGACTTTAAAAAAAAAAAAAAAAGTCATGAAGGACCTAGGGGCAAAACGGGAATAAAGACACAGACCTACTTGAGAATGGACTTGAGGATATGGGGAGGGGGAAGGGTAAGCTGTGACAAAGCGAGAGAGAGGCATGGACATATATACACCACCAAACGTAAGGTAGATAGATAGTGGGAAGCAGCCGCAGAGCACAGGGAGATCAGCTCGGTGCTTTGTGACCGCCTGGAGGGGTGGGATGGGGAGGGTGGGAGGGAGGGAGATGCATGAGGGAAGGGATGTGGGAACAGATGTATATGTATGACTGATTCACTTTGTTATAAAGCAGAAACTAATTAAAAAAAAAAAGAATTTCCCTGTTTTTTGGTTTTGTTTCTGAAATTCCTTTTTATAGTGGGTTTGAGCTGATTCTCGCTGCCATGTTTATGCGAGTCTAGACACACTTGATTCCCTTACGTAGACATAAAAATACATAGGTTTTAGAATTCTTACTAGTCAGATCAATTCCTCTGCGGGAAATATGGGGTTTTGAGTCCCTTTCACTGAGGAAGGTGTAGGTCTTGTCTATTCCAAAGTTGGTTTGAGAAACGGTACCTGTGCTTATATCAAACTCTGGTTTTATGCATCACCCCACCTCTCCTTCCCCCTGAAGCAGGCATAAGAGTGTTTTCTAAATGTGAGACTCTGTTCTCTTTCCTAACTCAGTTCATGTGTAGCCATGTTTACAGGATCTTCATAAGTGATATCTTATGATAAGTTTCTTTTTCTGTGTGACTTATTTAACTTAGAATCATCGAACATGAATCCACTCACTTTGCTGCACCTGGGCTTATGACATTGATTTCATGGCTGAGGGATATTCCATCGTACATAAGTACCACAAGTTTTTGAACCATTTTTATATTTCCTGGGATATTTAAGGTGTACCCAAGTTGAGGTTCTTGTAAGCAGTGCAGCCCTAAATTTGGGGGTGGCTCTGTCTTATTGATTTTCAGTTTTCCCAAGGTATATTCCCGAGACTGGAAGTGCACTTGGCTCTGTAGCTCTGTTGATTACTTGTTTTATGGAACACAATGCACTCCTCCAGTGAGTCAGTGGACAATTTACATCCCGCCCATCAGCATAACAAGGCTCCCTGTTCTCCAGGGCCTGTCTTGCCTTTCTGGTTTTTACACATTTTGTGGATGTCCCTTTTGACCGGTGGAAAGTGATACTTCTTTGTAGTGCAGATTTGCATTGCCCGCTTGCTTGCTTGGCCAAAAAGGTTGTAAGCGTTTTCTCCTGAATATATTCAGGAGAAAACGCATACGTCCTTTTTGGCCAAGTGCGTCATTGTCGAAGTTGTGCCCCTCTTCCTGTGCTTTAAATGTGACTCCAACGTACCTCTTGAAATCTGTTTCCTGCTATTCTGCCTCGCTTTCAAGTCCGCCTCGTTGCCTTCCCTCAACAGATTTTTGGACGATAGTTGTCCTTTATTACGCTGCCACTCTGTGAATTGATGTGCCCCTGAGCTCCATTTTTCAAATCGTTTTTTGTGAGCTGTACGCAACTCCAAAATTTCGGTTCAGGACCTATACTGGTTCCCGGTGGGTGGCTGAGAGTTTGGTTAATTCTTCTTCCTGCCGGGAAATTAGAGTGACATGTGCCCGTCCAAATGCCTAACAGCTACTCTCTCATTGGTTCTCCCTCTTCCCTTCCATCCTCTGCCAAATTGGCAACCTGTGCAAAACAGGAGCTTAAAGGGTCTGACTCTCCAAGTTGGGTGATTGATAGTAAAGCAGTTGGAAAGTCAAACCGGAGCACCAGGAGAGGGACTATTCGTTGAGTTTTAGAAACCTTTTGTATTCACAGTGTGTCCATTCTCTAGGTTTCCCGTACATGTTATAGCTGTAGTAATATTCCCTTCAACATGGAGAGTTGGGACCCATGGAATGGGTCCATGCATTATTGCTTTAAAGGGTCTGCATTTGCTCACACAATCTCACCAATCTTCTCAGTCCAAAGTGTCCAGCTTTATGCCACATCCAGCTGTCATTGTAGATAGGGTCATTCCAGGTTTCATCAGAGACCCTGAAGGAATTTTAAAGAATTTCCTTGTTTTTTGGTTTTGTTTTTGAAATTCCTTTTTATAGTGGGTTTGAGCTGATTCTCGCTGCCATGTTTATGCCAGTCTAGACACACTTGATTCCCTTATGTAGACATATCAATACATAGGTTTTAAGATTCTTACTAGTCAGATCTATTCCTCTGCGGGAAATATGGGGTTTTGAGTCCCATTCAGTGAGGAAGGTGTAGGTCTTGTCTTTTCCAAATTTGGTTTTAGAAACGGTACCTGTACTTATATCAAACTCTGGTTTTATGCATCACCCCACCTCTCCTTCCCCCTTAAGCAGGCATAAGAGTGTTTTCTAAATGTGAGACTCTGTTCTCTTTCCTAACTCAGTTCATGGGTAGCCATGTTTACAGGATCTTCATAAGTGATATCTTATGATAAGTTTCTTTTTCTGTGTGACTTATTTCACTTAGAATCATCGAACCTGAATCCACTCACTTTGCTGCTCCTGGTCTTATGACATTGTTTTCATGGCTGAGGGATATTCCATCGTACATAAATACCACAGTTTTTTGAACCATTTTTATATTTCCTGGGATATTTAAGGTGAACCCAAGTTGAGGTTCTTGTAAGCATTGCAGCCCTAAATATGGGGGTGGCTCTGTCTTATTGATTTTCAGTTTTCCCAAGGTATATTCCCTAGACTGGAAGTGCCCTTGGCTCTGTAGCTCAGTTGGTTAATTGTTTTAGGGAACACAATGCACACCTCCAGTGAGGCAGTTGACAATTTACATCCCGCCCATCAGCAGAACAAGGCTCCCTGTTCTCCAGGGCATGTGTTGCCTTTCTGGTTTTTACACATTTTGTGGATGTCCCTTTTGACCGGTGGGAAGAGATACCTATTTGTCCTGAAGATTTGCATTGCCCACTTGCTTGCTTGGCCAAAAAGTTCGTATGCGTTTTCTCCTGAATATATTCAGAAGAAAACGCATACGAAATTTTTGGCCAAGTGCATCATTGTCAAAGTTGTGCCCCTCTTCCTGTGCATTATAGGCGATTCCTATGTACCTCTTGAAATCTGTTTCCTGCTATTCTGCCTCGCTTTGAAGTCGGCCTGGTTGCCTTCCCTAAGCAGCGTTTTGGACTATAGTTGTCATTTATTAATCTGCCAGTTTGTGAATTGCTGTGCCCCTGAGCTCCATTTATCAACTCATGTTTTGTGAGCTGAACGCAACTCCAAAATTTTGGTTCAAGACCTATCCTGGTTCCCCCTGGGAGGCTGAGACTTTGGTTAATTCTTCTTCCTGCCGTGAACTTAGGGTGACATGTGCCAGTCCAAATCCCTAACAGCTACTATCTCATTGGTTCTCCCTCTTCCCTTCCATCCTCTGCCAAATTGGCAACCTTTGCAAACCAGGCGGTTAAAGGGACTGTCGCTCCAAGTTGGGAGATTGATAGTAAAGCAGTTGGAAAGTCAAATCGGAGCACCAGGATAGGGACTATACTTTGAGTTGTAGAAACCTTTCGTATTCAGACTGTGTCCTTTCTCTAGGTTTCCCGTACATGTTATAGTTGTAGTAAAATTCCCTTCGACCTGGGGAGTTGGAACCCATGGACTGGGGGCCAAGCTTTATTGCTTTAAAGTGTCTGCATTTGCTCACCCTATCTCAACAAGCCTTTCAGTCCCAAGTGTCCAGCCTTATGCCACATCCATCTGTCATTGTAGATAGGGTCATTCCAGGATTCGTCAGAGACCCTGAAGGAATTGTAAAGAATTTCCCTGTTTTTTTGTTTTGTTTTTGAAATTCCTTTTTATAGTGGGTTTGAGCTGATTCTCGCTGCCATGTATATGCCAGTCTAGGCACACTTAATTCCCTTGCGGAAACATATCAATACATAGGTTTTAAGATTTTTACTAGTCAGATCTAATCCTCTGTGGGAAATATGGGGTTTTGAGACCCTTTCACTGAGGAAGGTGTTGGTCTTGTGTATTCCATAGTTGGTTTTTGGAACGGTAACTGTGCTTATATCAAACTATGGTGTTATGCAACACCCCACCACTCCTTCCACTTTAAGCAGGCATAAGAGTGTTTTCTAAATGTGAGACTCTGTTCTCTTTCGTAACTCAGTTCATGTGTAGCCATGTTTACAGGATCTTCATAAATGATATCTTATTATATGTTTCTTTTTCTGTGTGACTTATTTCACTTAGAATCACCGTACCTGAATCCACTCACTTTGCTTCTCCTTGTCTTATGACACTGATTTCATGGCTGAGGGATATTCCATCGTACGTATATACCACAATTTTTTGAACCATTTTATATTTCCTGGGATATTTAAAGTGTACCCAAGTTGAGGTTCTTGTAAGCAGTGCAGCCCTAAATTTGGTGGTGGCACTGTCTTATTGATTTTCAGTTTTCCCAAAGTATATTCCCTACATTGGAAGTGCCTTTCGCTCTGTAGCTCTGTTGTTTACTTCTTTGAGGGAACACAATGCACTCCTCCAGTGAGGCAGTTGGCAATTTACATCACGCCCATTAACATCACAAGGCTCCCTGCTCTCCAGGGCCTGTCTTGCCTTTCTGGTTTTTACACATTTTGTGGATGTCTCTTTTGAACGGTGGGAAGAGATACTTCTTTGTAGTGCAGATTTGCATTGCCCGCTTGCTTGCTTGGCCAAAAAGGGCATATGCATTTTCTCCTGAATATATTCAGGAGAAAACGCATACACCATTTTTGGCCAAGTGCATCATTGTCGAAATTGTGCCCCTTTTCCTGTGCATTACAGGCGATTCCTACGTACCTCTTGAAATCTGTTTTTTGCTATTCTGCCTCCCTTTCAAGTCGGCCTCGTTGCCTTCCCTCAACAGATTTTTGGACGAGAGTTGTCCATTTTTACTCTGCCATTTTGTGAATTGCTGTGCCCCTGAGCTCCAATTTCAACTCGTTTTTTGTGAGATGAACGCAAGTCCAAAATTTTGGTTCAGGACCAATACTGGTTCCAGGTGGGTGGCTGAGACTTTGGTTAATTATTCTTCCTGCTGGGAAATTAGAGTGACAAGTGCCCGTCCAAATCTCTAACAGATAATATCTCATTGGTTCTCCCTACTCCCTTCCATCCTCTGCCAATTTGGCAACCTATGCGAACCAGGAGGTTAAAGGGGCTGTCTCTCCAAGTTGGGAGATTGATAGTAAAGCAATTGGAAAGTCAAACCGGAGCACCAGGAAAGGGGCTATTCGTTGAGTTTTAGAAACGTTTTGTATTCACAGTGTGTCCATTCTCTAGGTTTCCTGTACATGTTATAGCTGTAGTAATATTCCGTTCAACCTGGAGAGTTGGGACCCATGGAATGGGTGCAGTGCATTATTGCTTTATAGGGTCTGCATTAGCTTACCCAATCTCACCAATCCTCTCAGTCCCACGTGTCCAGCCTTATGCCACATCCAGCTATCATTGTAGATAGGGTCATTCCAGGTTTCGTCAGAGACCCTGAAGGATATGTAAAGAATTTCCCTGTTTTCTTTTTTATAAATCCTTTTTATAAAGGGTTTGAGCTGATTCTCGCTGCCATGTTTATGCAGGTCTAGACACACTTGATTCCCTAATGGAGACATATCAATACATAGGCTTTAAGATTCTTACTAGTCAGATCTATTACTCTGCGGGAAATATGGGGTTTTCATTCCCTTTCACTGAAGAAGGTGTAGGTCTTGTCTATTCCAAAGTTGTTTTTTGGAACGGTACCTGTGCTTATATCAAACTCTGGTTTTATGCATCACGCCACCTCTCCTTCCCCCTTAAGCAGGCATAAGAATGTTTTCTAAATTTGAAAATCTGTTCTCTTTCCTAACTCAGTTCTTGTGTAGCCATGTTTACAAGAACTTCATAAGTGATATCTTATGATAAGTTTCTTTTTCTGTGTGACTTATTTCACTTAGAATCATCGTACCTGAATCCACTCACTTTGCTGCTACTGGTCTTATGACAATGATTTCACGGCTGAGGAATATTCCATCATATGTAAGTACCATAATTTTTTAAACCATTTTTATATTTCCTGGGATATTTAAGGTGTACCCAAGTTGAGATTCTTGTAAGCAGTGCAGCCCTTAATTTCGGGGTGGCTCTGTCTTATTGATTTTCAGTTTTTCCAAGGTATATTCCCTAGAGTGGTAGTGCCCTTGCCTCTGAAGCTCTGTTGTTTACTTGTTTTAGGGAACACAATGCACTCCTCCAGGGAGGCAGTTGGCAGTTTACATCCAGCACATCAGCAGAACAAGGCGCCCAGTTCTCCAGGGACTGTCTTGCCTTCCTGGTGTTTACACATTTTGTGGATGTCCCTTATGACCGGTGGGAAGAGATACTTCTTTGTAGTGCAGATTTGCATTGCCCGCTTGCTTGCCTGGCGAAAAAGGGTGTATGTGTTATCTCTTGAATATATTCAGGAGAAAATGCATATGCCCTATTTGGCCAAGTGCATCATTGTCGAAGTTGAGCCCCTCTTCCTGTGCATTACACTCGATTCCTACGTACCTCTTGAAATGTGTTTCCTACTATTCTGCCTCACTTACAATTCGGCCTCGTTGCCTTCCCTCAACAGAGTTTTGGACGATAGTTGTCCTTTATTACTCTGCCAGTTTGTGAATTGCTGTGTCCCTGAGCTGCATTTTTAACTCGTTTTTTGTTAGCTGAAGGCAAGTCTAAAATTTTGGTTCAGGACCTATACTGGTTCCCGTTGGGTCTCTGAGACTTTGGTTAATTCTTCTTCCTGCTGGGAATTTAGAATGACATGTGTCCGTCCAAATGCCTAACAGCTACTCTCTCATTGGTTCTCCCTCTTCCCTTCCATCCTCTGCCAAATTGGCAAGCTGTGCGAACCAGTAGGTTAAAGGGGCTTTCTCTCAATGTTGGGAGAGTGATAGTAAAGCAGTTGGAAAGTCAAACCGGAGCATCAGGAGAGGTACTATTCGTTGAGTTTTAGAAACCTTTCGTATTCACATTGTTTCCATTCTCTAGGTTTCCCTTACATGTTATAGCTGTAGTAATATTCCCTCCAACCTGCAGATTTGGGACCCATGGAATGGGGGCCATGCATTTTTGCTTTAAAGGGTCTGCATTTGCTCACCCAATCTCACCAATCCTCTCAGTCCCAAGTGTCCAACCTTATGCCACATCCAGCTGTCATTGCAGACAGTGTCATTCCTGGTTTCATTGGAGACCCTGAAGGAATTGTAAAGAAGTTCCCTGTTTTTTTGTTTTGTTTTTGAAATTCCTTTTTATAGTGGGTTTGAGCTGATTTTCACTGCCATGTTTATGCCAGTCTAGACACACTTGATTCCCTTACAGAGACATAACAATACATAGGTTTTAAGATCCTTACTAGTCACATATATTCCTCTGCACAAAATATGGAATTTTGAGTCCCTTTCTCTGAGGAAGGTGTAGGTCTTGGCTATTCTGTGTTGGTTTTTGGCATGGTACTTGTGCTTATATCAAACTCTGGTTTTATGCATCACCCCACCTCTCCTTGCCCCTTCAGCGGGCATAGGAGTGTTTTCTAAATGTGAGACTCTGTTCTCTTTCCTAACTCAGTTCATGTGTAGCCGTGTTTACAGGATCTTCATAAGTGATATCTTATGATAAGTTTCTTTTTCTGTGTGACTTATTTCACTTAGAATCATCGTACATGAATCCACTCTCTTTGCTGCTACTGCTCTTATGACATTGATTTCATGGCTGAGGGATATTCTACCGTACGTAAGTACCACAATCTTTTAAACCATTTTTATATTTCCTGGGATATTTAAGGTGTACCCAAGTTGAGGTTCTTGTAAGCAGTGCAGCCCTAAATTAGGGAGTGGCTCTGTCGTATTGATTTTCAGTTTTCCCAAGGTATATTACCTAGACTGGAAGTGCCCTTGGCTCTGTAGCTCTGTTGTTTCTTGTTTTAGGGAACTCAATGCACTCCTCCAGTGAGGCAGTTGGCAATTTACATCCCACACATCAGCATAACAAGGCTCCCTCTTCTCCAGTGCCTGTCTTGCCTTTCTGGTTTTTACACATTTTGTGGATGTCCGTTTTGACAGGTGGGAAGTGACACTTTTTGTAGTGCAGATTTGTGTTGCACGCTTGCTTGCTTGGCCAAAAAGGGCGTATGCATTTTCTCCAGAATATATTCAGGAGAAATCGAATACGCCCATTTTGGCCAAGTGCATCATTGTCGAAGTTGTGTCCCTCTTCCTGTGCTTTGCAGGCGATTCCAACGTACCTCTTGAAATCTATTTCCTGCTATTCTTCCTCGCATTCAAGTCCGCCTCGTTTCCTTCACTCAACAGATTTTTGGACGATTGTTGTCCTTTATTACTCTGCCAGTTTGTGAATTGCTTTGCCCCTTTTCTCCATTTTTCAACTCGTTTTTGTGAGCTGAACGCAAGTCCAAAATTTTGCTTCACGACCTATACTGGTTCCTGGTGGGTGGCTGGGAGTTTGGTTAATTCTTCTTCCTGCCGGCAAATTAGAGTGTCATATGCCCGTCCAAATGCCTAACAGCTACTCTCTCTTTGGTTCTCCCTTTTCCCATTCATCCTTAGCCAAATTGGCAACCAGTGGGAACCAGGAGGTTAAAGGGTCTGTCTCTTCACGTTCGGAGATTTATAGTAAAGCAGTTGGAAAGTCAAAACGGAGCACCAGGAGAGGGACTGTTCGTTGAGTTTTAGAAACCTTTTGTATTCACAGGATGTCCACTCTTTTGGTTTCCCGTCCATGTTATAGCTCTAGTAATATTACCTTCAACTAGGAGAGTTCGGACCCATCGAATTGGTGGCATGCATTATGGCTTTAAAGGGCCTGCATTTTCTCCGCCAATCTCACCAATCCCCTCAGTCCCATGTGTCCAGCCTTATGTCTCTTCCAGCTGTCGTTGTAGATTGTATCATTCCAGGTTGCATCAGAGCCCTTGAAGGAATTGTGTAAGAATATCACTGTTTTTTTAATTTTTTTTTTCGAAATTCAGTTTTATAATGGGGTTGAGCAGATTTTCCCTTACTTGTTTTTGCCGGTCTAGACAAACTTGATTCCCTTACAGAGACATATAAATACATTGGTTTTAGGATTCTTACTAGTCAGATATATTCCTCTCCTGGAAATAGGGATTTTGAGTCCCATTCACTACGGAAGAAGTAGTTCTTGTCTATTCTATATTTGGATTATTGAACGGTACCTGTGCTAATATCACACTCTGGTTTTGTGCATCTCCCCACCTCTCCTTTCCCCTTAAGCATGCATAAGAGTGTTTTCTTAATCTGAGACAGTGTTCTATTTCCTCCTACAGTTCATATGTAGCCATGTTTACATTCCCTTCGTAAGTGATATCTTATGTCAGAATGCACCATGGCCCTTGTCATAATAATGCTCCATGACCACTGTCATCACATTGCTCCATGCCTAGTTATCACAATGCTCCATTTCCCTTGTCATCACAATTCTCCTCGTCCTTGTCATCACGATGCTACATGACACTTCTCATCACAACATTACATGCTCTTGTCATTACAATGCTCCATGACCCCTGTCATCACAATGCTCCCTGACACCTGTCATCACAATGCTTCATGCCCCTTGTCATTACAGTGCTCCATGATGCTCGTCATCACAATTACCCAAGGTCTTCTCATCACAATGCTCCACGGTTTTGCCATCACAATGCTCCATGCCCTGGTCTTCTCACAGCTCAATGTCCCTTGTCCTCACAATTCTCCTCGTCCTTGTCATCACAATGCTCCACGGCACTTCTCATCACAATGTTATATGCCCTTGGCATCACAATACTCCATGCACTTGTCATCGCAATGCTCCATGACCCCTGTCATAGGAAGCTCCATGTGCTTGTCATCACAATGTTTCACGACCTGGAAATAAAAATTATCAGTGGCCCTTGTCATCACAATGCTCCATGCCCTTGTCATCACAATGCTCCTTTACCTTTGTCACAACAATCCTCCATGACACTTGGCATCACAATGCTCCGTGCTATTGTCATCACAATGGAACATGAAATATGTCATCACAATGCTCCCTGACACCTGTCTTCACAATACTCCATGAACTTGTCATCACAATGCTGCATGCCCTTGTCATCACAATGTGCCATGCCCAATGTCATCACAATAATCCATGAAACATCTCAGACCAATGCTCCATGCCCCTTTCATTCACAATGCTCCATGAACCATGTCATCACAATGCACCATGCCCATCATCATAATGCTTAATGCTATTGTCATCACAATGAAATAAAAATGCTCCATGACCTCTGTCATCACAATGCTCCAAACCCTTGTGATCACAATGTTCCATAACACTTGTCATTACAATGCCCCAGGACGCTACTCATCACAATTATCCATGGTCTTCCCATCTCAATGCCCCATGACATTTGTCATCACAATTCTCAATACACTTGTCCTCACAATGCTCCCGGACACTTGTCGTCAGTATGCTCATTGAACCCTGTCATGACAAGTCTCCATGCCTTTTTCATCACAATGATCCATGCCCTTTTCATCACAATGCTCCATGCCATTGTCATCACAATACTCAACAAGATTGTCATCAGAAATCTGCGTGACACTTGTCATAACAATGATCCATGAACCCTGTCATCAAAATGTTCCATGACACCTGTCATCAAAATGCTCCATGCCCCTTGTCATTACAGTGCTCCATGATGCTCGTCATCACAGTTATCCACGGTCTTCTCATCACAGTGTTCCACGGTCTTGCCATCACAATGCTCCATGCCTTGGTCATCACAATGCTCCATGTCCCCAATCATCACAATGCTCCATGACCACTGTCATCACAATGCTCCATACATCTTGTCATTAAATGGCTCCATGACACTCGTCATCACAATTTCCCATGGTCTTCTCATCACAATGCTCCACGTCTTTGTCATCAAAATGCTCCATGACCCTTGTCATCACTATGCTCCATGACCACTGTCATCACAATGCTCCATGACACCTGTCATCACAATGCTCCATACCCCTTGTCATTACAGTGCTCCGTGATGCTCGTCATCACAATTATCCATTGTCTTCTCATAAAAATGCTCCACGTTCTTGCCATCACAATGCTCCATGCCCTGGTCATCACAATGCTCCATGTCCCCTGTCATCACAATTCTCCACGTTCTCGGCATCACTATGCTCCATGATACTTCTCTTCACAGTGTTACATGCTTTGTCATCACAATTCTCAATGCACTTGTCATTGCAATTCTCCATGACCCCTGTCATAGCAAGCTCCATGTGATTGTCCTCATAATGCTTCATGAACTTATCATCAAAATTCTCAATGGCCATTGTCATCACAATGCTCCATGACACTTGGCATCACAATGCTCCAAGCCCTTTTCATCAAAATGCTCCGTTACCTTTGTCATCACAATCCTCCATGACACTTGGCATCACAGTGCTCCTATCCATTGTCATCACAATGGACCATGTCATATGTCATGACAATGCTCCAACACCTGTCTTCACAGTACTCCATGACCTTCTCATCACAATGCTCGATGCCCTTGTCATCACAATTCACCATGCCCACTGTCATCTCAATAATCCATGAAAATTGTCAGACAAATGTTCCATGCCCCTTTCATCACAATGCTCCATGCTCTTTTATCACAATGCTCTATGACTCAGGTCATCACAATGCTCCGTGACTCCAGTCATCACAGTGCTTCATGACCTTTGTCATCACAATGATCCATGCCCTCGTCATCACAAGGCTCTGTGACAATTGTCACCACAATGTTCCATGAACATTTAATCAAAATTCTCGGTGACCCTTGTCATCACAATGCTCCATGCCTTTGTCAGCACAATACTCCATGACCCATGGCATCACAATGTGCCATGCCCTTGTCATCACAATGCTCCACATCGTTGTCATCACAAGGCTCCATAAACCTTGTCATCACAATGCTCCATGCATTTTTCAGCACAATGCACCTGACACATGTCACCACAAAGTGCCATGTGTTTGTCATCACAATGCTCCACAAGTTTGTCATCACAATGCTCCATGCTCATCTCATCAAAATGCTCTCTCACCACTGATATCACAATGTTCCATCGCTAATCATCACAATACTCCCACACCCCTGTCATTACAATGTTCCATGACCCTTGTCACAACAGTGCTACATGCCCTTATCATCACAATGCTCCATGACACTTAACATCACAATGTTCCATAACCCCTGTCATCACAATGCTCCTTGACCCTTTTCATCACAATGCTCCATGACACCTAACATCACAATGTTCCATAAACACTGTCATCAAAATGTTTCATGAACATTTCATCCAATTGCTCCATGACCCTGTCATCACAATGCTCCCTGCCCTTCTCATCACAATGCACCACACACTTGTCATCAAAATGCTCCATGGCCAATGTAATCACAAAGCTCCATGACCTTTGGCATCACAATGGTCCATGCCATTGTCATCACAAAGTTCCATGAAACCTCTCATCACATTGCTCCATGGTGTTGTCATCACAAAGCTCCATGACGCTTGTCATCACAATGCTTGATGCCCTTCTCATCACAATGCACCATGCCTTTGTCATTGCAATCCTCCAAGACACATGTATCACTGAGTTCCGTGCCCTTGTCATCACAAGGCTCCATGCCCACTCTCACCACAATAATCCATGAAAATTTTCAGACCAATGCTCCATGCCCTTGTCATCACAATGCTCCATTACCACTGTCATAACAATGCTCCATAATCTCTACAATCACAATGTTCCATGGTTTTGTCATCGCAAGACTCCATGACCCTTGTCATCACAATGCTCCAAGACCCCTGTAATCACAATGCTCCATTCCCATGTCATCACAAAGCTCCCTGACGCATGTCATCAGAATGCTCCATGGCCTTCTCATCACAATGCTCCATGCCCTTTTCATCACAATGCTCCAAGACCCCTGTAATAACCATACTCAATGCCACTTTTCATCTCAGTGCTCCATGAACCCTGTCATCACAATGCACCATGCCCATCATCCTAATGCTTCATGCTATTGTCATCACAATGAAATCAAAATTCTCCATGACCTCTGTCATCACAATGCTCCAAATCCCTGTGATCACAATGTTCCATAAAACTTGTCATCACAACGCCCCATGATGCTGGTTACCACAATTATCCATGGACTTCTCATCACAATGTTCCATGACTTTGTCATCACAATTATCAATACACTTGTCATCACAATGCTCCCTGGAACTTGTCATCAGTATGCTCATTGAAAACTCTCATGACATGTCTCCATGCCCTTTTCATCACAATGATCCATGCCCATTTCATCACAATGCTCCATGCCATTGTCATCACAATACTCCACAAGCTTGTCATCAGAATGCTCCGTGACACTTGTCATCACAATGATCCATGAACCCTGTCATCGAAATGTTCCATGACACCTGTCATCACAATGCTCCATGCCCCTTGTCATTACAGTGCTCCATGATGCTCGTCATCACAATTATCCATGGTCTTCTCATCACAGTGCTTCACTGTCTTGCCATCACAATGCTCCATGACATGGTTATCACAATGCTCCATGTCCCCAGTCATCACAATGCTCCATGACCCCTGTCATCACAATACTCCATACCCCTTTTCATTACAGTGCTCCATGACGCTCGTAATCACAATTATCCATGCTCTTCTCATCACAATGCTCCACGCCCTTGTCATCAAAATGCTCCATGACACTTGTCATCACAATGCTCCATGACCACTGTCATCACAATGCTCCATGTCCCCTGTCATCACAATGCTCCAAACCCCTTGTCATTACAGTGCTCCATGACGCTTGTCATCACAATTATCCATGGTCTTCTCATCACAATGCTCCACGGTCTTGCCATCACAATGCTGCATGCCCTGGTCATCACACTGCTCCATGTCCCTGTCATCACAATTCTCTACGTTATTGGCATCAGAATGCTCCATGACACTTCTCATCAAAGTGTTACATGCTTTGTCATCACAATTCTCAATGCACTTGTCATCGCAATGCTCCATGACCCCTGTCATAGCAAACTCCATGTGCTTCTCATCACAATACTCCATGTGCTTGTCGTCACAATGCTCCATGACCTTTGTCATCACAAGGCTCCCTGACACTTGTTGTCAGAATGCTCCTTGAAACCTGTCATGAAAAGGCTCCATGCCTTTTTCATCACAATGCCCCATGTCGTTTTCTTCACAATGCTCCATGACATTGTCATCAAAATACTCCACAAGCTTGTCATCAGAATGCTCCCTGACCCTTGTCATCACAGTGCTCCATGACCCCTGTTATCACAATGCTCCCTACCCCTTGTCATTACAGTGCTCCATGACGCTCGTCATCACAGTTACCCGTGGTCTTCTCATCACAATGCTCCACAGTCTTGCCATCACAATGCTCCGTGCCTTGGTCATCACAATGCTCTATGTCCCGTGTCATCACAATTCTCCACGTCCTTGGCATCACTATGCTCCATGACACTTCTCATCACAGTGTTACGTGCTTTGTCATCACAATTCTCTATGCACTTGTCATCGCAATGCTCCATGATCCCTGTCATAGCAATCTCCATGTGATTGTCATCACAATGCATAATGAACTGGTCATCAAAATTCTCAATGGCCCTTGTCATCACAATGCTCCATGCCCTTGTCATCACAAAGCTCCATGACCCTTGTCATCACAATGCTCCATGCCCTTGTCATCACAATACTCCACAAGCTTGTCATCAGAATGCTCCGTGACATTTGTCATCACATTGATCCATGAACCCTGTCATCAAAATGTTCCATGACACCTGTCATCACAATGCTCCATGCCACTTGTCATTACAATGCTCCATGATGCTCGTCATCACAATGCTCCATGCCCACTGTCATCACAATGCTTCATGACCCCTGTCATCTCAATGCTCCACACCCCTTGTCATTACAGTGCTCCATGACGCTTGTCATCACAATTATCCATGGCCTTCTCATCACAGTGCTCCACGGTCTTGCCATGACAATGCTCCATGACAAGGTCATCACACTGCTCCATGTCCCTGTCATCACAATTCTCTACGATCTTGGCATCACTATGCTCCATGACACTTCTCATCAAAGTGTTAAATGCTTTGTCATCACAATTCTCTTTGCACTTGTCATCGCAATGCTCCATGATCCCTGTCATAGCAAGCTCCATGTGCTTTTCATCACAATACTCCATGTGCTTGTCGTCACAATGCTCCATGACCTTTGTCATCACAATGCACCCTGTCACTTGTTGTCAGAATGCTCCTTGAAACCTGTCATGAAAAGGCTCCATGCCTTTTTCATCACAATGCCCCATGCCTTTTTCTTCACAATGCTCCATGCCTTTGTCATTAAAATACTCCACAAGCTTGTCATCAGAATGCTCCCTGACCATTGTCATCACAATGCTCCATGACCCCTGTTATCACAATGCTCCATACCCCTTGTCATTACAGTGCTCCATGACGCTCATCATCACAGTTTCCCGTGGTCTTCTCATCACAATGCTCCACGGTCTTGTCATCACAATGCTCCAAGCCCTGGTCATCACAGTGCTCCATGTCCCGTGTCAGCACAATTCTCCACGCTCTTGGCATCACTATGCTCCACGACACTTCTCATCACAGTGTTACATGCTTTGTCATCACAATTCTCTATGCACTTGTCATCGCAATGCTCCATGATCACTGTCATAGCAAGCTCCATGTGCTTGTCATCACAATGCTTCATGAACTGGTCATCAAAATTCTCAATGGCCCTTGTCATCACAATGCTCCATGCCCTTGTCATCAAAATGCTCAATTACCTTTGTCATCACCATCCTCCATGACACTTGGCCTCACAATGCTCCATTCCATTGTCATCGCAATGACCATGACATATCTCATCACAATGCTCCCTGACACCTGTCTTCACAATACTCCATGACCTTCTCATCACAATGCTCCATGCCCTTGTCATCACAATGTGCCATTCCCACTCTCATCACAATAGTCCATGAAATTTGTCAGACCAATGCAACATGCCCTTGTCATCACAATGCTCCATGAACTTTCATCACAATGCTCTATGACCCCTGTCATCACAATGCTCCATGACTCCAGTCATCACAATGCTTCATGACCATTGTCACCACAGTGCTCCATGAACGTTTCATCACAATGCTCCGTGACCCTAGTCATCACAATGCTCCATGCCTTTGTCAGCACAATACTCCATGACCCATGGCATCACAATGTGCCATGCGCTTGTCATCACAATGCTCCACATCGTTGTCATCACAATGCTCCATAAACCTAGTCATCACAATGCTCCATGCGTTTGTCAGCACAATGCTCCATGACCCATATCATCACAATGTGCCATGCTTTTGTCATCACAGTGCTCCACAACCTTGTTATCACAATGCTCCATGCACTTCTCATCAAAATGCTCTCTCACCAATGATATCACAATGTTCCATCACTAATCATCTCAATACTCCCTCACGCCTGTCATCACAATGTTCCATAACCCCTGTCATCACAATGCTCCACGACCCTTTTCATCACAATGCTCCATGACCGCTGACATCACAATGTTCCATAAACACTGTCATCAAAATGTTCCATGACCATTTCATCCAATTGCTCCATGACCCTGTCATCACAATGCTCCCTGCCCTTCTCATCACAATGCACCACACCCTTGTCATCAAAATGCTCCATGGCCTATGTCATCACAAAGCTCCTTGACCCTTGGCCTCACAATGCTGCATGCCATTGTCATCACGAAGCTCCATGACGCTTGTCATCACAATTCTCGATGCCCTTCTCATCACAATGCACCATGCCTTTGTCATTGCAATCCTGCAAGACACATGTATCACTGTGTTCCGTGCACTTGTCATCACAATGCTCCATGCCCACTCTCATCACAATAATCCATGAAACTTTTCAGACCAATGCTCCTTGCCCTTGTCATCACAATGCTCCATTACCACTGTCATAACAATGCTCCATGACCCCTGTCATCACAATGTTCCACGGCTTTGTCATCGCAAGACTCCATGACCCTTGTCATCACAATGCTCCAAGACCCCTGTAATCACAATGCTCCATGCCCATGTCATCACAAAGCTCCCTGACGCATGTCATCAGAATGCTCCATGGCCTTCTCATCACAATGCTCCATGCCCTTCTCCTCAGAATGCACCATGCCTTTGTCATTGCAATCCTCCAAGACACATGTATCAGTGTGTTCCGTGCCCTTGTCATCACAATGCTCCATGCCCACTCTCATCACAATAATCCATGAAGCTTTTCAGACCAATGCTCCATGCCCTTGTCATCACAATGCTCCAAGACACCTGTAATCACAATGCTCCATGCCCATGTCATCAGAAATCTCCCTGACGCATGTCATCAGAATGCTCCATGGCCTTCTCATCACAATGCTCCATGCCCTTTTCATCACAATGCTCCAAGACCCCTGTAATAACCATACTCAATGCCACTTTTCATCTCCGTGCTCCATGAACCCTGTCATCACAATGCACCATGCCCATCATCATAATGCTTCATGCTATTGTCATCACAATGAAATCAAAATTCTCCATGACCTCTGTCATCACAATGCTCCAAAACCCTGTGATCACAATGTTCCATAAATCTTGTCATCACAATGCCCCTTGATGATGGTTACCACAATTATCCATGGACTTCTCATCACAATGCTCCCTGGAACTTGTCATCAGTATGCTCTTTGAAAACTGTCATGACAAGTCTCCATGCCATTTTCATCACAATGATCCATGCCCTTTTCATCACAATGCTCCATGCCATTGTCATCACAATACTCCACAAGCTTGTCATCAGAATGCTCCGTGACCCTTGTCATCACAATGATCCATGAACCCTGTCATCAAAATGTTCCATGACACCTGTCATCACAATGCTCCATGCCCCTTGTCATTACAGTGCTCCATGATGCTCGTCATCACAATTATCCATGGTCTTCTCATCACAGTGCTCCACTGTCTTGCCATCACAATGCTCCATGACCTGGTTATCACAATGCTCCATGTCCCCAGTCATCACAATGCTCCATGACCCCTGTCATCACAATACTCCATACCCCTTTTCATTACAGTGCTCCATGACGCTCGTAATCACAATTATCCATGCTCTTCTCATCACAATGCTCCACGCCCTTGTCATCAAAATGCTCCATGACACTTGTCATCACAATGCTCCATGACCACTGTCATCACAGTGCTCCATGAACCCTGTCATCACAATGCTCCAAACCCCTTGTCCTTACAGTGCTCCATGACGCTTGTCATCACAATTTTCAATGGTCTTCTCATCACAATGCTCCACGGTCTTGCCATCACAATGCTCCATGCCCTGGTCATCACACTGCTCCATGTCCCTGACATCACAATTCTCCACGTTCTTGGCATCAGAATGCTCACTGACACTTCTAATCAAAGTGTTAAATGCTTTGTCATCACAATTCTCTATGCCCTTGTCATCGCACTGCTCCATGACCCCTGTCATAGCAAGCTCCATGTGCTTTTCATCACAATACTCCATGTGCTTGTCATCACAATGCTCCATGACCTTTGTCATCACAATGCACCCTGTCACTTGTTGTCAGAATGCTCCTTGAAAACTGTCATGAAAAGGCTCCATGCCTTTTTCATCACAATGCCCCATGCCGTTTTCTTCACAATGCTCCATGCCTTTGTCATTAAAATACTCCACAAGCTTGTCATCAGAATGCTCCCTGACCATTGTCATCACAATGCTCCATGACCCCTGTTATCACAATGCTCCATACCCCTTCTCATTACAGTGCTCCATGACGCTCGTCATCACAGTTACCCGTGGTCTTCTCATCACAATGCTCCACGGTCTTGCCATCACAATGCTCCAAGCCCTGGTCATCACAATGCTCCATGTCCCGTGTCAGCACAATTATCCACGTTCTTGGCATAACTGTGCTCCATGACACTTCTCATCACAGTGTTACATGCTTTGTCATCACAATTCTCTATGCACTTGTCATCGCAATGCTCCATGATCACTGTCATAGCAAGCTCCATGTGCTTGTCATCACAATGCTTCATGAACTGGTCATCAAAATTCTCAATGGCCCTTGTCATCACAATGCTCCATGCCCTTGTCATCAAAATGCTCCATTACCTTTGTCATCACCATCCTCCATGACACTTGGCCTCACAATGCTCCATTCCATTGTCATCGCAATGACCATGACATATCTCATCACAATGCTCCCTGACACCTGTCTTCACAATACTCCATGACCTTTTCATCACAATGCTCCATGACCTTGTTATCACAATGCGCCATGCCCACTCTCATCACAATAGTCCATGAAATTTGTCAGACCAATGCAACATGCCCTTGTCATCACAATGCTCCAGGCACTTTCATCACAATGCTGTATGACCCCTGTCATCACAATGCTCCATGACTCCAGTCATCACAGTGCTTCATGACCATTGTCACCACAGTGCTCCATGAACGTTTCATCACAATGCTCCGTGACCCTAGTCATTACAAAGCTCCATGCCTTTGTCAGCACAATACTCCATGACCCATGGCATCACAATGTGCCATGCGCTTGTCATCACAATGCTCCACATCGTTGTCATCACAATGCTCCATAAACCTTGTCATCACAATGCTCCATGCGTTTGTCAGCACAATGCTCCATGACCCATATCATCACAATGTGCCATGCGTTTGTCATCACAGTGCTCCACAACCTTGTTATCACAATGCTCCATGCACTTCTCATCAAAATGCTCTCTCACCAATGATATCACAATGTTCCATCACTAATCATCTCAATACTCCCTCACGCCTGTCATCACAATTTTCTATAAACCTTGTCACAACAATGCTACATGCACTTATCATCACAATGTTCCATGCCCCTGACATCACAATGTTCCATAACCCCTGTCATCACAATGCTCCATGACCCTTTTCATCACAATGCTCCATGACCCCTGACATCACAATGTTCCATAAACACTGTCATCAAAATGTTCCATGATCATTTCATCCAATTGCTCCATGACCCTGTCATCACAATGCTCCCTGCCCTTCTCATCACAATGCACCACACCCTTGTCATCAAAATGCTCCATGGCCTATGTCATCACAATGCTCCATGACCCTTGGCATCACAATGCTGCATGCCATTGTCATCACAAAGCTCCATGACGCTTGTCATCACAATTCTCGATGCCCTTCTCATCACAATGCACCATGCCTTTGTCATTGCAATCCTCCAAGACACATGTATCACTGTGTTCCGTGCACTTGTCATCACAATGCTCCATGCCCACTCTCATCACAATAATCCATGAAAATTTTCAGACCAATGCTCCTTGCCCTTGTCATCACAATGCTCCATTACCACTGTCATAACAATGCTCCAAGACCCCTGCCATCACAGTGTTCCACGGCTTTGTCATCGCAAGACTCCATGACCCTTGTCATCACAATGCTCCAAGACCCCTGTAATCACAATGCTCCATGCCCATGTCATCACAAAGCTCCCTGACGCATGTCATCAGAATGCTCCATGGCCTTCTCATCACAATGCTCCATGCCCTTTTCATCACAATGCTCCAAGACCCCTGTAATAACCATACTCAATGCCACTTTTCATCTCAGTGCTCCATGAACCCTGTCATCACAATGCACCATGCCCATCATCATAATGCTTCATGCTATTGTCATCACAATGAAATCAAAATTCTCCATGACCTCTGTCATCACAATGCTCCAAACCCCTGTGATCACAATGTTCCATAAAACTTGTCATCACAATGCCCCATGATGATGGTTACCACAATTATCCATGGACTTCTCATCACAATGCTCCCTGGAACTTGTCATCAGTATGCTCATTGAAAACTGTCATGACAAGTCTCCATGCCATTTTCATAACAATGATCCATGCCCTTTTCATCACAATGCTCCATGCCATTGTCATCACAATACTCCACAAGCTTGTCATCAGAATGCTCCGTGACACTTGTCATCACAATGATCCATGAACCCTGTCATCAAAATGTTCCGACACCTGTCATCACAATGCTCCATGCCCCTTGTCATTACAGTGCTCCATGATGCTCGTCATCACAATTATCCATGGTCTTCTCATCACAATGCTCCAGGAACTTGTCATCACAGTGCTCAATTTCGTTGTCATCACAATGCTCCATGACCCCTGTCATCACAATACTCCATGAATATTTTCAGCCCAATGCTCCATGGCCTTGTCATCACAATGCTCCATTACTCCTGTCATAACAATGCTCCATGACCCCACCCATCACCATGTTCCACGGCCTTGTCATCACAAGGCTCCATGACTCTTGTCATCACAATGCTCCAATACCTTTGTAATCACCATGCTCCATGCTCCTTTTCATATCATTGCTCCATGAACCCTGTCATCACAATGCACCATGCCCATTATGATAATGCTTCATGTTATTGTCATCACAATGAAATCAAAATTCTCCATGACCTCTGTCATCACAATGCTCCAAACCCTTGTGATCACTATGTTCCATAACACTTGCCATCACA
Source organism: Mesoplodon bidens (assembly GCF_964165515.1). Lineage (NCBI taxonomy): Eukaryota > Metazoa > Chordata > Mammalia > Artiodactyla > Ziphiidae > Mesoplodon > Mesoplodon bidens. The sequence continues at coordinate 647,495 of NW_027671174.1, forward strand.
ACGCCCCATGACGCTGGTCATCACAATTATCCATGGACTTCTCATCACAATGCTCCATGACCTTTGTCATCACAATTCTCAGTACACTTGTGATCACAATGCTCCCTGACACTTATCGTCAGTATGCTCCTTGTACCCTGTCATGACAAGTCTCCATGCCTTTTTCATCACAATGATCCATGCCATTGTCATCACAATGCTCCATGCCATTGTCATCACAATACTCCACAAGCTTGTCATCAGAATGCTCCGTGACCCTTGTCATCACAATGCTCCATGACACCTGTCATCACAATGCTCCATGCCCCTTGTCATTACAGTTCTCCATGATGCTCGTCATCACAATTATCCATGGTCTTCTCATCACAGTGCTCCACGGTCTTGCCATCACAATGCTCCATGCCCTGATCATCACAATACTCCATGTACCTTGTTATCACAATTCTCCATGTCCTTGTTATCACAATGCTCCATGACAGTTCTCATCACAATGATACATGCTATTGTCATCACAATTCTCCATGCACTTGTCACCGCAATGCCCCATGACCCCTGTCACAGCAAGTTCCATGCCTTTGTCATCACAATGCTTCACGAACTTTTCATCAAAATTCTCAATGCCCATTGTCATCAGAATGCTCCATGCCCTTGTCATCACAATGCTCCAAGCCCTTGTCATCACAATGCTCCATTACCTTTGTCATCACAATCCCCCATAACACTTGTGCATCACAATGCTCCATGCCATTGTCATCACAATGGGCCATGAAATATGTCATCACAATGCTCCCAGACACCTTTCTTCACAATATTCCATGACCTTGTCTTCCCAATGAACCATGCCCTTGTCATCCCAATGTGCCATGCCCACTCTCAACACATTTATCCATTAAACTTATCAGACCAATGCTCCATGCACCTGTCATCAAAATGCTCCATGTCATTTTCATCACAATGCTCCATGAACCCTCTCATCACATTGTTCCATGCCCTTGTCATCACAAAGCCCCATGATGCTTGTCATCACAGTACCCGATGCTCTTCTCACCACAATGCTCCATGCCCTTGTCATTACAATCCATCATGGCCCATGTATCAGAGTGTTCAGTGCCCTTGTCATCACAATGCTCCATGCCCACTCTCATCACAATAATCCACGAAACTTTTCAGACCAATGCTCCATGCCCTTCTCATCACAATGCTCCATTACCCCTGTCATAACAATGCTCCATGACACCTGCCATCACAATGTTCCACAGCCTTGTCATCAAAATTCTCAATGACCCTTGTCATCACAATGCTCCAAGAACCCTGTAATCACAATGCTCCATGCCCTTGTCATCACAAAGCTCCATGACGCATGTCATCAGAATGTTCCATGGCCTTCTCATTCATGATGCTCTATGCCCATGTCATCACAATGCTCCAAGACTCCTGTAATCACAATGCTCCATGCCCCTTTTCATCTCAATGCACCATGAACACTGTCATCACAATGCACCATGCCCCTTTTCATCTCAATGCTCCATGAACCCTGTTATCACAATGCACCATGCCCATCATCATAATGGTTCAGGCTATTGTCATCACAATGAAATAAAAATGCTCCATGACCTCTGTCATCACAATGCTCCAAATCCTTGTGATCACAATGTTCCATAACACTTATCCTCACAACGCCCCATGACACTTGTCATAACAATTATCCATGGTCTTCTCATCACAATGCTCCATGACCTTTGTCATCACAATTCTCAATACCCTTGTCATCACAATGCTCCCTGACACTTGTTTTCATTATGCTCCTTGAACACTGTCATGACAAGGCTCCATGCCTTTTTCATGACAATGATCCATGCCCTTTTCATCACAGTGTTCCAAGACCCCTGTAATCACAATGCTCCATGCCCTTGTCATCACAAAGCTCCATGATGCATGTCATCAGAATGCTCCATGGCCTTCTCATCCCAATGCTTCATGCCCTTGTCATCACAATGCTCCAAGACCCCTGTAATCACAATGCTCACTGCCCCTTTTCATCAGAATGTTCCATGAGACTTGTAATCACAAGGCTCCATGGTTTTCTTATCACAGTGCTCCAGTACCTTGTCATCACAGTGCTCCATGAACCCTGTCATCACAATGCTCCATGACCACTGTCATCACAACGCTCCATGAACCCTGACAACACAATGATCTGGGACACTTGTCATCAAAATGCTCCATGACCCTTGTCATCACAGTGATCCATGCCCTTGTCATCCCAATGCTCCATGATCCCTGTAATCACAGTGCTCCGTGACGCTTGTCATCACAGTGTTCCATGAACCTTGTCATCACAATGCTCCTTGCCTTTGTCAGCAAAATGCTACATAATCTTGTCATCACATTCCTCCATGTCTTTGGCATCATATTGCTTCATGCCCTTGTCATCTCTCTCTTGCCTCTCTGGTTTTTACAGATATTCGGATGTCCCTTTTGACCGGTGGGAAGTGACAATTCTTTGTAGTGTGGATTTGCATTGTGCACTTGCTTGATTGGCCAGAAAGGGCGTATGCGTTTTCTCCTGAATATATTCAGGAGAAAAGGCATACGCCCTTTTTGGCCAAGGGCATCACTGTCCAAGTTGTGATGCTTCTCCTGTGCTTTAAATGTGACTCCAATTTACCTCTTGTAATATGTTTTGTGCAATTCTGCCTCATTTTCCAGTCCCCTTCTTTGCCTTCCCTCAACAGATTTTTGGAAGAGAGTAGTCCTTTATAACTCTGCATGTTTTTGAATTGCTGTGCCGCTGAGCCCCAATTTTCAAATCCCATTTTTGTGAGCTGGCCACAAATCCACAATTTTGCTTCAGGACCTATACTGGTTCCAGGGGTGGCTATATTGGTTCCCTGTGGGTGGCTGAGGCTTTGGTTAATTCTTCTTCCTGCCGGGAAATTAGAGTGACATGTGCCCGTCCAAATGTCTACATCTAATCTCTGATAGGTTCTCCCTCTTCCCTTTCATCCTCTGCACAATTAGCAAACTGTGTGTACCAGGAGTTTATAGGGGCTGGCTCTCCTAAGTTGGTAGATTGATAGTAAAGCAGTTGGAATACCAAACTGGAGCAGAAGGAGAAGAAAAATTAGGAGAGTTTTAGAAACCTTTCGTCATCACATGTTGTCCATTCTCTAGGTTTCCCATACATGTTATAACTGTAGTGATATTCCCTTCTACCTGGAGATTTTGGACCCATGGAATGGTTGCATGCATTCCTACCTTAAGGGTCTGCATTTTCTATCCCAATCTCACCAGTCCTCAAAGCCCCAAGTGTCGAGCTTTATGTCTCATCCAGCTGTCTTTGCTGATAGGGTCATTCCAGGTTTCATCAGAACCTTTGAAGGAATTGTGTAAGAATTTCGCTGTTTTTTGGTTTTGTTTTTGAAATTCATGTTTATAATGGGGTTGAGCTGATTATCACTGACTTGTTTATGCTGGTCTAGACACAATTGATTCCCTTACGGAGACATATCAATACATAGGTTTTAAGATTCTTACTAGTCAGATATATACCTATGTGGGAAATCAGGGTGTTGAGTCCCATTCACTGAGGAAGGTGTAGGTCTTGTCTCTTCTGTATTTGGTTTATGGAATGGTACCTGTGTTAATATCAAACTCTGGATTTATGCATCACCCAACCTCTCCTTTCTCCTGAAGCAGGCCTAAGATTTTTTTTCTAAATGTGAGACTCTGTTCTCTTTTCTAATTCAGTTCATGTGTTTTGATATAGACATTTCCTCTATAAGTGATATCTTATGATAAGATTCTTTTTCTGTGTGACTAATTTCCCTTAGAATCATCATACTTAAATCCACTCATTATGCTGCTACTGGCCTTATATACATTGATTTCACGTCTGAGTGATATTCCGTTGTACAAAATTACCACAAGTTCTTTATGCATTTCTGTTTTTCCTGGGATATTTTAGGTGTACCAAAGTTGAGGTTCTTGTATGCAGAGCAGCCCTAAACTTTGGGGTGCCGGTGTCTTATTGATATTTAGTCTTCCGAAGTTATATGCCCATGAATTGAAGTCCCCTTTGCTCGGGGGCTTTGTATTTTAGATGTTTTAGTTAACAGCATACACTTCTTCAGAGTGGCTCTTGGATATTTATACCCCACCCATCAGCGTGACTTTGCTCCCTGTTTTCCATGGCCTCTCCTGCATTTCTGGTTTGTACACATTTTTTGGATGGCCTTACTGAGCAGTGGAAATTGAGACTTCTTTGTTGTGCAGATATGCATTTCCCTCTTGCTTGGTTGGCCAAAAACTCTGTCTGTGTTTTTTTTTCTGAAGATATTCACGAAAAAAAACGCATACACCCTTTTGCCCAACTGCATCACTTTATAAATTCTGCTGCTTTTCATATGCTTTAAATGTGAGTAGAATCTACCTTTTGAAAACAGTTTCCTGCAATTCTGCCTCTCATTCAGATCCTCTTCGTTGCCTTACCTGAATATATTTTTGGACGTTGGTTATCGTTTATATCTTTGCAGGTCTTTGAATTGTCTGCTCCTGAGCTGCATTTTGCAACTCGCTTTTTTTGGTGTGCTGTATGCCAAACCATTGGATTGCTTCCGGCCCAATTCTGGTTCTGGGGAGGCAGGCTGAGCCTTTGGTTAATTCTTCTTCTAATAGGAAATTAGAGTGACATGTTCCTGTCAAAACTCCTACAGCTAATCTCTCATTGTTTCCCCCTCTTCCCATTTATCCTCTGCACAATTTGAAAACTGTGTAAAACAGGAGGTTAAAGGTGCTGATTCTCCAAGTGGGGAGATTGTTAGTAATGTGGCTGGAATGGCGAAACCCAGCACCAGGAGATCAAAAATGAGGTGCATTTTAGATACCTTTCCTGAGCACACGGTGTACATTCATCTCGGTTTCCCAGGCATGTTTTCGCTGTCAGAAGATTCCCTTGAACCTGCAGATTTGGGACCCATGGAATGGGTACCAGGCAGTATTACTTTAAAAGGTCTGCATTTTCTCACCAAGCCTCTCTAACATCTCTTAGCGTGCATAGATTCCAGCCTTATATATAATCCTGCTGTGGGTCTACATGTGTTCAATCCATGTTACATCGTAGCCCTTCAACAAAAGTTGTAAGAATTTTTGTCTGTCTCACTGTTTTTATAAATATTTTTAAATTTATTTTTATATTGGTTACAGCTGATTTTCAAAGCTCTGTTTTTTGCTGCTGTACATCCACTTGATTCACGTACTGTGAGACAACAATAAATTCTTTTTCAGATGCTTACCAGTCATATGTATTATTTTCCAGTGACTTGAGTGGGCTGAGTGCAGTTCTTTGAGGTACCGTGTAGGCCTTGTCAGTTATTCAATTTGGTACTTGGAATGGTATCTTTGCTAATTTCAAACTCCTGGATAATACCTCACCATTCCCCACCTTTCCCATTTAGCAGCCTTATGTCTATTTTCTATATATTTGACTATGTTTCTGTATTGTAATTTATTTCATGTGTAGCCATTTTTGATTCCACCTTTAAGTGACATCTTATGATATGTGTCTTTTTCTTTCTGACATATGTCACTTAGAATGATCGTATGTAATTCCTCCAGAGTTGTTCCAACTGGCCTTATTTCATTGATTTCTGGATGAGTCATATTCCACTCTACATAAGTACCCCATCTCTTTTATCCATTTTATCCTTCCAGGGACATTTAGGTTATATCCAAGTTGAGGCCCTTTTTAACAGAGAGGTGGTAAACGTTGGGGTGCCTGTTTTCTGTCGATTTTTGTTTTTCCCAAGGTATACGCCCATGAGTGCAAGTGCCCTATGCTCTGTAGCTCATTTTTTAGATGTTTTAGCAAACACAATACACTTCTCCAGAGTGGCCGTTGGCAAATTACATTTCCACAATCAGCCTCACAGGGCTCCCTTTTCTCCTCGCCCTGTCTTGCATTTCTTGTGTTTACATTTTATGTGGATGGCCCTTCTGACTGATGTGAAGTGATACATTTTGTAGTATTGATTTCCAGTGTCTACCTGTTTGGTTGGATAAAAAGTGTGTATGGCCTTTACTTGAATATATTCAGAAAAAATGCATATGCCCTGTTTGGCCTACTGTGTCATTGACGATGTTCAGACCCTTTTCTTGTGCTTTAACGGGGAGTCCTTTCTACCTGTTCAAATATGTTTCCTGCCACTCTCCCTTGCTTACAAGTCCTTTTCTGTGACTTACCTCAAGACATTTTTAGACGATAGATATTTTCAACTCTGCAGTTTCATGAATTTTTGTGCCCCTGAGTTCCATTATTCAACTTGTGTTTTTGGAAACTGGACACAAAACAGCGGGATTTCCTCTAGCCCTATTCTGTTTGCGTGGGCATTTCTAGCCTTTGATGAATTTGTCTTCCGGATTGGAAATTAGAGTGGCATGTGCCTGTCCGAACACCTAAGACTTGTCTCTAAATTTTTCTCATCCTTCCGCTTCATCCTCTGGACAAATTCCAAACTGTGTGCAACAGGATGTTGACGGTGTTGATATCCCCAAGTGAGGAGGTTGTTAGGAAAGATGTTGGAAGGGTGAACCCAAGCACCAGGCGATGAGGAGATGAGGTGCCTTTTCCAAACTCTTTCCGATCAAATGGTGTACCATCCTCTAGGTGTGACATGCATGTTTTAGCTGTAGGAAGGGTCCCGTGCATGTAAGGAGGACACCAGGGATTTTTCCACATCAGTGCCTCCCCAAACCCCAAACTGGGGAATTTTTAAGCTACGGCTACACGCATGCCCATTAAGGGCCTTGGGAAATAGGCAGAGCCCAAACTTTAGATGATTGAAATCTTCAGGGTCAGAAGTGCTCACCATCGGCTTTGCTTAGGTTACATTTTATCTGTCATTGATAGATGATGTCAATAAAAATATCTATTCTTTTTCAGATTACTTCCCCTTATAGGTTATTGCAAAATATTCAGTGTAGTTCCCTGTGCTATACAGTAGTTCCTTGTTGATGATCTATTTTATATACAGCAGTGTGTATGTGTTAAACCCAAACTGTTAATTTATCCCTTCTCCTACCTTTCCCCTTTGGTAATAATAAATTATAAGATTTTATACTTCTCAGAAATGGGGGAGCTGAAGAGAGGTATCATTTTCAATGGAAAAGCATTGAAAACACGATTGAAGCTTCAGCCAAGAGTATTCGATGTACATCCATGGAAATAAATCACTTCATTTCTCTAATGTTGACCTGACAAATAAGACAAACGTCTTCACTGAACTTGCTTATAGGAAAGTGATGGAAATATCAAATGTAAGTCTTAGAAACATCTTATTTTACCCGAGCGTTATACACTGCTCTATGTTAACTACAGTTTGGCTCACACATCTGTTCATTGAAGTTACAATGTTCTCAATTTCTGTTACTGATCCTCCAGAGTGGACCCCAACAGGAGTCCCCGTGCCCAGTGTCATTGGAGCCAACAGATCAAGACTGAGTTTGGTTCAGAAGCAAAGGAAACATTATTTTGAAAACAGAAAGGAGAGGTGAGAGCGTGCACTCCCCCACGGGCTGTGGGCTGGGCTGCTGTGTAGGGATCCCGGCAGCATCAGTGGGAGGGAGGGGATGGAGATCTCGAGGGCTGGGTTGGCTGCAGCTCAGGCTCTATGCCGCGGAGTCTGCATGGGACGCCGCTAGCTGAGGTGTCGACCCAGCCATTCTGCACTAGGAAATCGGGTCTGAAGTGCCGGGTGTGGGACCTCTGCATGCTGAACCCTAGGAGCCCGTGAAATTAGACAAAGCACAAAGGAAAAACAGGTTAGACTTTATTTTATTGCCCAGATTCTCTTTATATCTCCCAGGAGTTTTCAATGAATGTTGCCGGAGATGAACACCTCCTCGGCTTTTGGTTCTGTTCCTCATTCTTGGGGTGTTGAGGGTGCAGACCCCTCTTTTGTAACTGCTTCATGCTGTGGTGGGAGCCCTGATACATGGGGGGAGGGGAAAACTTCTCCCCAACAGCCTCCAGGTGAGGTCGATTGTCCCAAGGCCTCCTGCCTCACTTCTCGTCTGCCTGAGCACCAGCATTGGAAGTGTTATAGATTCTAATGACCTTTAAGGTCCAGGAAACAGATGTGCAGAGATGCTGCGGTGGCAGGTTTCACCCCACCCAACATTTGTTCGGCGACCTTAGGCTGACGGCTTTTGCCAGCCTAGATGCTCTGACCAGTAGTCTGTGCTTTCTTTAATTAGGTCCCTGAATTAATGTACAAACAGCACCATGTGTCAGAGCCCTGCCCACACAACTCCCAGACAGTCAAGGGTCAGTGGTGATCCAGGATCATGACGTCCACTGAGTCAACGGCCTTTAGAAGTAGCCAGCAGTCCAGCCGGTCATATTGACCATCATCAGCACGGTGTCTGTAGGGCTTTCTATGGTGAAAGCATGATATACGTTTCCCCCGCCAAGCTTATTAGCTCCCCTCTGGGTGCAGTAAGTCCTGCAAGCAGTAGTCTGCTCTTTCGGGGCACAGTCTTGTTGTTTTCTGAGAGAAACTCCAGGTCAAGTGATGGTCACACGAGTCATTTTGGGGGCCTGTTGCCCCCGTTTGTCTCTCTGGAGGTTGGAGTTGGAGGGCCTCCTCACTCGAGGTCAGTGTGTCCACAGAGCGACCCCTGCAACTTCAGGGCATGATGGGTGGTTAGGATCACCACGTGGGGTCCTTTTCCCTTAGGAGGGACCTTGCCTTGGGGGCTGCTGATTTCCAGCTTTATAGATACCCCAGTATACTGGCCTGATGAGTCGGTGGGCAAAGCCCTTGGTGACCATAGTTTATCATACCTGAAGGGCATTCTTGTGTTGCTCCATTTCAAGTGGTCCCAGTTTTTGCACTAAGGTTCCAAGGGCGATTAACCTATGACCGGGTATGTAAAGTTCAAAGGGTTTAGCTAAATTAGGGAGTTCCTGGGCAAGGGTCTGAATTGACTGCTCTTTCCATTCTTGAAAGGCTGCTTCTGGATTCTATTCAAAAGGATCATCATCTTTTCGTGTCAGTGTTTCATGTAGAGGCCCAGCTATTAGACTGTAGTTACGGATCCAGATGCAGAAAACCTTGGCCTCCCCAGGAACCCCTAAGCTGTCTTCTAGTTTTAGAAGAGGTAAGGCTGCAAATGGCTTCTTCCCTATCCTGGGATGCGTTTCTCCGAATATCTGTGAGAATGAAGCCCAGGCATGTCACCTTAGCCTGGGATATTTGAGCCTTTTTCTTGGACACCTTCTATCCTTTCTTGGCTAGGTAGTTCAGAGGCGTCTTTAGTAGGCCTGGCGATCAGTATGTCCTCTGCATATTGAAGGAGGGTTCCCTTTTACAGAGGTAGAACTTTTAGGCCTTTAAAGGACATTTCCCCAATGATGGTGTGGGGATTTTTGAACCATTGGGGAAGGATGGCCCAGCATTATTGCTTTGGTTGCATGTTGTGTCCTGCCACTCACAAGCCAAAAATTCTTGTGACTCTGAGATGAATGGAACACAGAAGAAGGCATCATTGAAGTCTAATACAGAATGCCATGGCCTGGTGGATGGTAGAATGACCTGCAGGGTGTAGGAAACAGGAGCTACTGGATGTATATCCTCGGTGGCTTCACTGACTGTCCTGATATCCTTTACCAGGTCCCCAGCAGCCAATGGGACTCTCGTGGTCAGGCCAATCCCAGGATATGGAGCTCACCTGGGCAGCACGCCCCACCGAACCGCCCACGGGGCTCTTGTGGTCAAGTCCGTCCCAGGTTATGGAGCTCACATGTGCAGTTACACAGCAACCCATGGGGCTCATAGTCAGGTCCCTCCCAGGATACGGAGCTACCCTGGGCAGGTACCCGAGCACGGCTGGACACACAGGAACTGTGCACATAGCCCACATTGCAGAGAACCCCCAGCTCACCTGTCGCTCACAGCTGACACAAAACGCCTCAGAGCAGGACTTGAACTAACAAAGAGCAGCCCTGACAGGTCTGTGACCCTGGCTATCACTCTGTGCAGCCTCTCTCGGCCTGGTGTTCCAGACACTTCCACTGCAGCCAGGGCACCAGGCCTCTGTCTCCAACCACCATCACTCCTCTCCCTGACTCCTGGGTTCCTCTCATTATTATAGGGTGTTCTTGAAGTTGTTTTCCACTCATGGACCAGATAAAATGATGAGAAAAAAGCCGCAGCTGCAGCCCCTTGTCTATCCTGACTCTCAAGAGCCCACACCTGTTCCTTGGCCGCGGCCCGTTTAGCAAGGTTCATTTTCTGCAACTGTGATCCCCTGAGGGGTGAGGATTGGCTGATATGGGCAGCCTGACACTGCCTGCCAGCCCTCCCCAGGTGTGCCTTGGTTGAGGTCAATATAAACACCTCTCCAGTCAGCAAGAGCCCCTGTAGCTGCGCCTGACGCCATATTCTCTGCCCCGTCAGCAGTGTCGGGGCTGGGGTGGTGGGAGGGAGTGAGGGGCCATGGCTTTGTGGGTGGCCCTGTGTGAGTGGGGCTCTGCTGGACTTTCTGCAGGAGTTGCCAGGCTGCCACCTGCTAAAGAAGAGGATGTGTCACACATACCTGCCGCTGGAATTTCTCCCCAGGCAGAGGTGAGGAAGTAAAAAGCAGTGGGGGCCGTGGCAGGAGGGGTATCTCAGGTAGGGAAATGGAAAGCTTCCAGAAAAGCATCTGGGGCCAGGACCATCCTGTCTGGCAAGCAGGCATCAAGTCGGCCTGCGTGCTGTCCCTGGTGTGGCACCACAGCCCTTCCTCTAGGCTTGCAAGTTCTTGTACATATTCAGCTGTTTTACCTGGAAAGGGTGGGAAGAGTTCAGCTGCAGCAGGACTGGGGCTCAGCTCACATTTACTCACAGACGCCTCGACACAGTCCCCCAGCTTTGCAATGAGGATGTTCCTTGTGGGGGGGGGAGCGCTGTTCACTGCATGGGAGACGATTTCCCATCTCTGACCAAATTAAGAATTTTTTACAACTGGAGCAAGTGCCCTGATACGATTTTTCTCTGTATAACTGGTGGGTTCTGTTTTTTTTATTTATTTATTTTTTTCTTTTTGGTTCAAGGTAGATTTTATTTATTCCTCTTTTTTTTTATTTTGGAGATATAAACACGGAAATAATGCATTAATATAAAGACATCTATGTGAAGGGAAAAACGTTTTTTTTCGTTTATTTTATTAAATGTTATTTATTTATTTTTATTTTTTTAAATTTATTTATTTCTTTTATACAGCAGGTTCTTACTGGATATCTATTTTATACATATGTGTGCACATGTGAATCCCAGTCTCCCAATTCATCCCACCACCACCCTCACATGGCATTCCCCCCTTGGTGTCCATATGTTTGTTCTCTACATCTGTGTCTCTGTCTCTGCCCTGCAAACCGGTTCATCTGTACCATTTTTCTAGGTTCCACATAAATGCATTAACATACAATATTTGTTTTTCTCTTTCTGACTTACTTCACTCTGCATGACAGTCTCTAGATCCATCAAGGTCTCTACAAATGACCCAATTTCATTCCTATGTATGGCTGAGTAATATTCCATTGTATATATGTACCACATCTTTATCCATTCATCTGTCTGTGGGCACTTAGGTTGCTTTCATTACCTGGCTATTGTAAATAGTACTGCAATGAACATTGTGGTGAATGTGTCTTTTTGATTTATGGTTTTCTCTGGGTATATGCCCAGTAGTGGGATTGCTGGATTATATGGTAATTCTATTTTTAGTTTTTTAAGGAACCTCCATACTGTTCTCCATAGAGACTATATCGATTTACATTCCCAGCAAAAGTGGAAGAAGGTTCCTTTTCTCCACACCCTCTCCAGCATTTGTTGTTTGTAGATTTTCTGATGATGCCCATTCTAACAGGTGTGACGTGATACCTCATTGTACTTTCGATTTCCATTTCTCTAATAATTAGTGATGTTGAGCAGATTTTCATGTGCGTACTGGCCATCTCTATGTCTTCTTGGAAGAAATGTCTATTTAGATCTTCTTCCATTTTTGTATTGGGTTGTTTGTTTTATTAATATTGAGCTGCATGAGCTGTTTATATATATTGGAGATTAATCATTTGTCCATTGATTCATTGGCAAATATGTTCTGCCATTCTGAGGGTTGTCTTTTCGTCTTGTTTGCAGTTTCCTTTGCTTTGCAAAAGCTTTTACATTTCATTAGGTCCCATCTGTTTAGTTTACTTTTTTATTTCATTACTATAGGAGGTGGATCAAAAAAGATCTTGCTGTGATTTACGTCAGAGTATCCTTCGTAAGTTTTCCTCTCAGAGTTTTATACTGTCCGGTCTTACATTAAGGTCTCTAATCCATTTTGAATATATTTTTATGTACGGTGTTGGGGAGTGTTCTAATTTCATTCTTTTACATGTAGCTGTCCATATTTCCCAGCACCAATGATTGAAGAGACTGTCTTATCTCCATTGTATAGTCTTGCCTCCTTTGTCATAGATTAGTTGACCATAGGTGTGTAGGTTTATCCCTGGGCTTTCTTTTTCTTTTTTTTTTTCCTTTTACACGTTTATTGGAGTATAATTGTTTTACAATGGAGTGTTAGTTTCTGCTGTATAACAAAGTGAATCAGCTATACGTATACAAATATCACCAGATCCCCTCCCTCTTGCATCTCCCTCCCACATTCCATATCACACCCCTTTATGAGGTCACAAAGCACCGAGCTGATCTCCCTGTTCTATGTGGCTGATTCTCAGTAGCTATCAGTGTTACATTTGGTAATGTATTTATGTCCATGCCACTCTGTCACTTCGTCTCAGCTTACCCATCCCCCTTCCGGTGTCCTCAAGTCCTTTCTCTACGTCTGTGTCCTTAATCTTGTCCTGCCACTAGGTTCTTCAAAATCTTTTTTTTTTTCTTCATTAGATTCCGTATATCTCTGTTAACATACAGTATTTGTTTTTCCCTTTCTGACTTACTTCACTGTGTAGGACACATTCTAAGTCCATCCACCTCAGTACAAATAACTCAGTTTTGCTTCTTTTTATGGCTGAGTAATATTCCATTGTATATATGTGTCAGATCTTCTTTATCCATTCATCTGTCGATGGACACTTAGGTTGCTTCCATGTCCTGGCTATTGTAAATAGAGCTGCAATGAACTTTTTTGTACATAACTCTTTTTGAATTATGGTTTTCGCAAGGCAAATGTCCAGTAGTTGGATTGTTGTGTCGTATGGTACCTCTATTGTTAGTTATTTAGAGGAACCTCCGTACTGTTCTCCCTAGTGCCCATATCAATTTACATTCCCACCCACAGTGCACGTGTGTTCCCTTTTCTCCAATACAGGCCTCTCCAGCATTTATTGTTTTGTAGATTTTTTTGATGATTGCCACTCTGATTGCTGTGTGGTGATATCTCAAGGTAGTTTGATTTGCATTTCTCTAATGATTAGTGATGTTCAGCATCCTTTCATGTGTTTCTTGGTAATCTGTATATCTTCTTTGGAGAAATGTCTATTTAGGTCTTCTGGCCGTTTTTGGATTGGGTTGTTTGTTTTTGTGATATTGAGCTACATGAGGTGCTTTTAAAGTTTGGAGATTAATCCTTTGTCAATTGCTCCATTTGAAAATATTTTCTCCCATTCTGAGGGTTGTTTTTGCATCTTGTTTATGTTTTCCTGTACCGTGTAAAAGCTTTTAAGTTTCATTAGGTCCCATTTGTTGATTTCTGTTTTTATATCCATTTCTCTAGAAGGTGAGTCAAAAAGGATCTTGCTGTGATTTATGTCATAGAGTGTTCTGCCTATGGTTTCCTCTAAGTGTTTTATAGTGTCTGGTCTTATATTTAGATCTCTAATCCATTTAGAGTTTATTTTTGTGTATGGTGTTATGGAGTGTTCTAATTTCATTCTTTTATGTGTAGGGGTCCAGTTTTCCCAGCAACAATTACTGAAGAGACTGTCTTTTCTCCATTGTATATCCTTAGCTCCTTTGTCATAGATGAGATAGCCATAGGTATGTAGGTTTAACTCTGGGCTTTCTGTCCTGTTCCATTGATCTGTGTTTATGCCAATCTACATACACTTGATTCCATTATGGAGACATATAAATACATAGGTTTCAAGATTGTTACCTGTCAGATAAATTCCTCTTCAGTGAATAGGGTGTTTTGTGTCCAGTTCATTGAGAAAGGAGTAGGTCTTGTCTATTACATATTTGGTATATGGAATGGTATCTGTGCTAATTTCAAACTCTGCTTTTACACATCACCCCATGTCACCTTTCCCCTTAAGGAGGCATAAGTGTGTTTTCTAAATGTGTAACTCTGTTCTCTTTTGAAATTCAGTTCATGTGTAGCCATGTTTACATTCCCTCTATAAGTGATATATTACAATAAGTTTCTGTTTCTTTGTGGCTCATTTCACTTAGCATCATCGTACCTAAAGCCACTCATGCTGCTATTGGCCTTATGACATTGATTTTATGTCTGAGTGACATTCCATTGTATATAAGTACCACAACATCTATATCCATTTTTTTTCCTTTCCTGGGATATTTAAAGTGTACCGAAGTCGAGGTTCTTGTAAATAGAGCAGCCCTAAACTTTGCGCTGGCTGTGTGTTGCGGATTTTTAGTTTTCCCAAAATACACGCCCATGAGTGGAAGTGTGCTATGCTCTGTAGCTCTGTTTTAGAAAACAACATACAGTTCTGCAGAGAGGCTGTTGGCAATTTACATCCTGTCCATCGGTGTAACCAGGCTCCATTTTCTCCATGGCCTATCCTGCATTTGTGGTTTTCACACTATTTGTGGATGGCCCTTTTGACTGGAGGTAAGGGACACTTCTATGTAGTGTGGATTTTCAATGCCTGATGGCTTGCTTTGTCAAAAAGGGCGTATGCATTTTTTCCCAAATATATTCAAGAAAATACACATACACTCTTTTCAGCTAAGGCAACATTGTCGAAGTTCTGTCGCTTTTCATGTGCTTTAAAGATGACTCCAATGTACGTCTTGAAATCTGTTTTCTTCAAATCTGCCTTGCATTCAAATCCTCTTCATGGCCTTACCTCAATATATTTCTGGATGATAGTTGTCCTTTATAACTCTGCAAGTTTGTGAATTGCTGTGCCCCTGATTTCCATTTTTCAAATCGCCTATTTGTGAGCTGGCTGCAATACCGCAGGATGGCTTTAGGCCCTAGTCCAGTTCCGGGGCTTCAGGCTGATCCTTTGGTTAATGCTTCTTCCTGATGGGAAAGTAGAGTGATATGTGCCCATCCAAACACCTACAGCTAATCTCTCATTTGTTTTCTCTCTTCCTGTTCATCCTCTGCACAATTTGCAAACTGTGCATAACAGGAGGGTAAAGGCGCTGACACTCCAAGTGGGGAGATTTTTAGTAATGCAGATGGAATGGTGAAGCCGAGCACGACAAAAGGAAAAATGAGGTACCTTTTAGAAAACTTTCCCAATTACACAGTGTACCATCCACTGGGTTTCCCATGCATGTTTTAACTGTAGGAAGATTCCCTTAAACCTGGAGAGTTGGGACCACTAGAATGCGTAGCACACAGTATTGCTCTAAGTGGTGTTCATTTGCTCACACAACCTCAGCAATCTTGTCAGCCCCAAGTGTCCAGTCTTATGTCTTATCCAGCTGTGGGTGTAAAGGTGGTCAATCCAGGTTGGATCACAGGCCATGAACGTAATTTTTAAGATTTCTTTCTGTTTCGCTGTTTTTGCATGTTGCTTTTGAAACTTATTTTTTTACGGGGATTTAGCTGAATTTCAGTGCTCTGTTCATGCAATTATACACACATATGATTCCTTTATGGACACATTAGAATACATATGATTTAAAATCCTCAGAGTCAGATATATTCGTCTGCAATGAATAGGGGGTGTTGAGTCCAGTTGATTGTGCTCGAGGTAGGTGTTGTCTATTACATACTTAGTTTATGTAACGGTATCTGTGTTAATTTAAAACTGTGGTTTTATGCATCAACCCACCTCGCCTTTCCCCTTAAGGAGACAGAAGATTGTTTTCTAAATGTGTGAC
Organism: Mesoplodon bidens; assembly: GCF_964165515.1. Taxonomy (NCBI): domain Eukaryota; kingdom Metazoa; phylum Chordata; class Mammalia; order Artiodactyla; family Ziphiidae; genus Mesoplodon; species Mesoplodon bidens. The sequence goes on from NW_027671174.1 coordinate 663,568, forward strand.
TCTGTTGTGTTTGTAATTCAGTTCATGTGTAGCCATGTGTTCATTCACCCTATGAGTGATATGTTATGATAAGAATCGTTACTCTGTTATCTTTCCTAACTCAGTTCATGTGTAGCCATGTTTACAGGATCTTCATAAGTGATATCTTATGATAAGTTTCTTTTTCTGGGTGACTTATTTCACTTAGAATCATCGGACCAGAATCCACTCACTTTGCTGCTACTGGTCTTATGACATTGATTTCATGGCTGAGGGATATTCCATCGTACGTAAGTACCAGAAATTTTGAACCATTTTTATATTTCCTGGGATATTTAAGGTGTACCCAATTTGAGGTTCTTGTAAGCAGTGCAGTCTTAAATTTGGGGGTGTCTCTGTCTTATTGATTTTCAGGTTTCCCAAGGTATATTCCCTAGACTGGAAGTGCCCTTGGCTCTGTAGCTCTGTTGATTACTTGTTTTAGGGAACACAATGCACTCCTCCAGTGAGGCAGTTGGCAATTTACATCCTGCCCATCAGCATAACAAGGCTCCTTCTTCTCGAGGGCCTGTCTTGCCTTTCTGGTTTTTACACATTTTGTGGATATCGCTTTTGACCGGTGGGAAGTGATACTTCTTTGTAGTGCAGATTTGCATTGTCCTCTTGCTTGCTTGGCCACAAAGGGCGTATGCATTTCCTCCTGAATATATTCAGGAGAAAACGAATACGCCCTTTTTGGCCAAGTGCATCATTGTCGAAGATGTTCCCCTCTTCCTCTGCTTTACAGGAGACTCCAACGTACCTCTTGAAATCAGTTTCCTGCTATTCTGCCTCGCTTTCAAGTCCGCCTACTTGCCTTCCTTCAACAGATTTTTGGACGATAGTTGCACTTTATTACTCTGCCAGTTTGTGAATTGCTGTGCCCCTGAGCTCCATTTATCAACTCGTTTTTTGTGAGCTGAACACAAGTCCAAAATTTTGCTTCATGATCTATACTGGTTCCGGTTGGCTGGCTGAGACTTTGGTTAATTCATCTTCCTGCCGGGAAATTAGAGTGACATATGCCCGTCCAAATGCCTAACAGCTACTCTCTCATTGTTTCTCCCTCTTTCCTTCCATCCTCTGCCAACTTGGCAACCTGTGCGAACCAGGAGGTTAAAGGGGTTGTCTCTCCAAGTTGGGAGATTGATAGTAAAGCAGTTGGAAAGTCAATACAGAGCACCATGATAGGGACTATTCGTTGAGTTTTAGAAAAGTTTCATATTCACAGTGTGTTCATTCTCTAGGTTTCCCGTACATGATATAGTTGTAGTAATATTCCCTTCAACCTGTAGAGATGTGACCCATGGAATTGGGACCATGCATTATTGCTTTAAAGGGTCTGCATTTCCTCACCCAATCTCACCAATCCTCTCAGTTCCAAGTGTCCAGCCTTATGCCACATCCAGCTGTCTTTGCAGATAGGGTCATTCCATATTTCATCAGAGAACCTGAAGGAATTGTAAAGAATTTCCCTGTTTTTTTGTTTTGTTTCTGAAATTCCTTTTTATAGTGGGTTTGAGCTGATTCTCGCAGCCATGTTTACGCCAGTCTAGACATACTTGATTCCCTTATGGACACATATCAGTATATAGGTTTTAAGATTCTTACTAGTCAGATATATTCCTCTGTGGGAAATATGGTGTTTTGAGTCCCTTTCACTGAGGAAGATGTAGGTCTTGTCTATACCATAGTTGGTGTTTGGAACGGTACCTGTGCTTATATCAAACTGTGAATTAAGCATACCCCCACCTTCTCCTTCCACCTTATGCAGGCATAAGAGTGTTTTCTAAATGTGAGACACTGTTCTCTTTCCCTACTCTGTTCATGTGTAGCCATGTTTACAGGGTTTTCATAAGTGATATCTTATGATAAGTTTCTTTTTCTGTTTGATTTATTTCACATAGAATCATCGTACCTGAATCCACTCACTTTGCTGCTACTGGTCTTATGACATGTATTTCATGGCAGAGGGATATTCCATCGTACATAAGTATCACAATTTTTGGAACCATTTTTATATTTCCTGGGTTATTTAAGGTGTTCCCAAGTTGAGGTTCTTGTAAGCAGTGCAGCCCTAAATTTGGGGGTGGATCTGTCTTATTGATTTTCAGTTTTCCCAAGGAATATTCCCTAGACTGGAAGTGCCCTTGGCTCTGTAGCTCTGTTGTTTACTTGTTTTAGGGAACACAATGCACTCCTCCAGTGAGGCAGTTGGCAATTAACATCCCGCCCATCAGCATAACAATCCTCCCTGTTCTCCAGGGCTTGTCTTGGCTTTCACGTTTTTACACATTTGTGGATGTCCCTTTTGACCGGTGGGAAGTGATACTTCTTTGTAGTGCAGATTTGCATTGCCACTTGCTTGCTTGGCCACAAATGGCGTATGCATTTTCTGCTGAATATATTCAGGAGAAAACACATGCACACTTTTTGGCCAAGTGCATCATGGTCGAAGTTGTGCCCATCTTCCTGTGCTTTACAGATGATTCCAACGTACCTCTTGAAATCTGTTTACTGCTATTCTGCCTCGCTTTCAAGTCTGCCTCGTTGACTTCCTTCAATGGATTTTTGATGATAGTTGTCCTTTATTACTCTGCCAGTTTGTGAATTGCTGTGCCCCTGAGCTCCATTTTTCAGCTTGTTTTTTGTGAGCTGTACGCAAGTCCAAAATTTTGGTTCAGGACCTATACTGGTTCCCGGTTGGGGGCTGAGACTTTGGTTAATTCTTCTTCCTTCCGGGAAATTAGAGTGACATGTGTCCGTCCAAATGCCTATCAGCTACTCCCTCATTGCTTCTCCCTCTTCCCTTCCAACCTCTGCCAAATTGGCAACCTGTGCAAACCAGGAGATTAAAGGGGCTGTCTCTCCAAGTTGGGCGGTTTTAGTAAAGCAGTTGGAAAGTCAAACTAGAGCACCAGGAGAGGGACTATTTGTTGAGATTTAGAAACCTTTTGTATTCACCGTATGTCCATTATATAGGTTTCCTGTACAAGTTATAGTTGTAGTAATATTCCCTTCAACCTGGAGAGTCGGGACCCATGGAATGGGTGCCATGCATTATAGCTTTAAAGGGTCTGCATCTGCTCACCGAATCTCACCAATCCTCTCAGTCCCAAGTGTCCAGCTTTATGCCACATCCAGCTGTCATTGTAGATAGGGTCATTCCTGGTTTCATCAGAGACCCTGAAGGAATTGAAAAGAATTTCCCTGTTTTTTTCTTTTGCCTTTGAAATACCTTTTTATAGTGGGTTTGAGCTGATTCTCGCTGCCATGTTTATGCCAGTCTAGACACCCTTGATTCCCTTACAGAGACATATCAATACATAGGTTTTAAGATTCTTACTAGTCAGATCTATCCCTCTGCGGGAAATATGGGGTTTTGAGGCCCTTTCACTGAGGAAGGTGTATGTCTTGTCTATTCCAAAGTTGGTTTTTGGAATGGTACCTGTGCTTATATCAAACTGTGGTTTTATGCATCACCCCACCTCTCCTTCCCCCTTAAGAAGGCATAAGAGTATTTTCTAAATGTGTGACTCTTTTCTCTTTCCTAACTCAGTTCATGTGTAGCCATGTTTACAGGATCTTCATAAGTGATATCTTATGATATGTTTCTTTTTCTGTGTGACTTACTTCACTTAGAATCATCGTACCTGAATCCACTCACTTTGCTGCTCCTGGTCTTATGACATTGATTTCATGGCTGAGGGATATTCCATCGTACATAATTACCACAGTTTTTGGAACCATTTTTTATACTTCCTGGGATATTTAAGGTGTATCCAAGTTGAGGTTCTTGTAAGCAGTGCAGCCCTAAATTTGGGGGTGGCTGGGTCTTACTGATTTTCAGCTTTCCCAAGGTATATTCCCTAGACTGGAAGTGCCCTTGGCTCTGTAGCTCTGTTGTTTAGTTGTTTTAGGGAACGCAATGCACTCCTCCAGTGAGGCAGTTGGCAATTTACATCCCGCCCATCAGCATAACAAGGCTCCCTGTTCTCCAGGGCCTGTCTTGCCTTTCTGGTTTTTACACATTTTGTGGATGTCCCTTTTGACCGGAGGGAAGTGATACTTCTTTGTAGTGCAGATTTGCATTGCCCGCTTGCTTGCTTGGCCAAAAAGGGCGTATGCGTTTTCTCCTGAATATATTCAGGAGAAAATGCATACGCCCTTTTTGGCAAAGTGCGTCATTGTCGAAGTAGTGCCCTTCTTCCTGTGCTTTAAAGGTGATTCCAACGTACCTCTTGAAATCTGTCTCCTGCTATTCTGCCTCACATTCAAGTCCTCCTCGTTGCCTTCCCTCAACAGATTTTTGGACGATAGTTGTCCTTTATTACTCTGCCTGTTTGTGAATTGCTGTGCCCCAGAGCTCCATTTTTCAACTCCATTTTTGTGAGCTGTACGCAAGTCCTAAATTTTGGTTCAGGACCTATACTGGGTTCCGGTGGGTGGCTGAGACTCTGGATAATTCTTCTTCCTGCAGGGAAATTTGAGTGACATATGCCCGTCCAAATTCCTAACAGCTACTCTCTCATTGGTTCTCCCTTTTCCCTTCCATCCTCTGCCAAATTAGCAACCTGTGCGAACCAGGAGGTTAAAGGGGCTGTATCTCCAATTTGGGAGATTGATAGTAAAGCAGTTGGAAAGTTAAACCGGAGCACCAGGAGATGGACTATTCGTTGAGTTTTAGAAACCTTTTGTATTCACAGTGTGTCCATTCTCTAGGTTTCCCGTACATGTTATAGCTGTAGTAATATTCCCTTCAACATGGAGAGTTGGGACCCATGGAATGGGGGCCATGCATTTTTGCTTTAAAGGGTCTGCATTTGCTCACCCAATCTCACCAAACCTCTCAGTCCCAAGTGTCCAGCCTTATGCCACATCAAGCTGTCATTGTAGATAGGGTCATTCCAGGTTTCATCAGAGACCCTGAAGGAAATGTAAAGAATTTCCCTGTTTTTTTGTTTTGTTTTTGAAATTCCTTTTTATAGTGGGTTTGAGCTGATTCTCGCTGCCATGTTTATGCCAGTCTAGACACACTTGATTCCCTTACAGAGACATATCAATACATAGGTTTTAAGATTCTTACTAGTCTGATCTATTCCTCTGAGGTAAATATGGGGTTTTGAGTCCCTTTCACTGAGGAAGGTGTAGGTCTTGTCTATTCCACAGTTGGTTTTAGAAATGGTACCTGTGCTTATATCAAACTCTTTTTTTATGCATCACCCCACCTCTCCTTTCCCCTTAAGCAGGCATAAGAGTATTTTCTAAATGTGAGACTCTTCTCTTTCCTAACTCAGTTCATGTGTAGCCATGTTTACAGGATCTTCATAAGTGATATCTTATGATAAGTTTCTTTTTCTGTGTGACTTATTTCACTTAGAATCATCGTACCTGAATCCACTCACTTTGCTGCTCCTGGTCTTATGACATTGATTTCATGGCTGTGGTCTATTCCATCGTACATAAGTACTACAATTTTTGAACCATTTTTTATATTTCCTGGAATATTTAAGGTGTACACAATTTGAGGTTCTTATAAGCAGTGCACCACTATTTTGGGGGTGGCTCTGTCTTATTGATTTTCAGTTTTCCCAAGGTATATTCTGTAGACTGGATGTGCCCTTGGCTCTGTAGCTCTATTGTTTACTTGTTTTAGGGAATGTAATGCACTCCTCCAGTGACGCAGTTGGCAATTTACATCCCGCCCATCAGCCTAACAAGGCTTCCTGTTCTCCAGGGCCTGTCTTGCCTTTCTGGTTTTTACACATTTGTGGATGTCCCTTTTGACTGGTGGGAAGGGATATTTCTTTGTAGTGCAGATTTGCATTGCCCGCTTGCTTGCTTAGCCAAAAAGGGTGTATGCGTTTTCTCCTGAACATATTCAGGGGAAAACACATATGCCCTTTTTGCCAAGTGCGTCATTGTCGAAGTTGTACCCCTCTTCCTGTGCTTTAAAGGCGATTCCAACGTACCTCTTGAAATCTGTTTCCTGCTATTCTGCCTCGCTTTCAAGTCCACCTCGTTGCCATCCCTCAACAGATTTTTGGACGATAGTTGTCCTTTATTACTCTGCCAGTTTGTGAATTGCTGTGTCCCTGAGCTCAATTTTAAAACTCGTTTTTTGTGAGCTGTACGCAAGTCCAAAATTTTGGTTTAGGACGTATACTGGTTCCCGGTGGGTGGCTGAGACTTTGGTTAATTCTTCTTCCTGCCGGGAAATTAGAGTGACATGTGCCCGACCAAATGCCTAACAGCTACTCTCTCATTGGTTCTCCCTCTTTTCCTCCAGTCTCTGCAAAATTGGAAACCTGTGCGAACCAGGAGCTTAAAGGGGCTGTCTCTCCAATTTGGGAGATTGACAGTAACTCAGTTGAAAAATCTAACCGGAGCACCTGGAGAGGGACTATTCATTGAGTTTTAGAAACTTTTGTATTCACAATGTGTCCATTCCTTAGGTTTCTCGAACATGTTATAGCTGTAGTAATATTCCCTTCAACATGGAGAGTTGGGACCCATGGAATGGGGACCATGCAATTTGCTTTAAAGGGTCTGCATTTGCTCACCCAATCTCACCAATCCTCTCAGTCCCAAGTGTCCAGCCTTATGCCACATCCAGCTGTCATTGTAGATAGGGTCATTCCAGATTTCATCAGAGACCCTGAAGGAATTGTAAAGAATTTCGCTGTTTTTTGGTTTTGTTTTTGAAATTCCTTTTTATAGTGGGTTTGAGCTGATTCTCGCTGCCATGTTTACGCCAGTCTAGACTCACATGATTCCCTTACAGAGACGTATCAATTCATAGGTTTTAAGATTCTTACTAGACAGATGTATTCCTCTGCGGGAAATATGTGGTTTTGAGTCCCTTTCACTGAGAATGGTGTAGGTCTTGTCTATTCCACAGTTGGTTTTAGAAATGGTACCTGTACTTATATCAAACTCTAGTTTTATGCATCACAGCACCTCTCATTTCCCCTTAAGCAGGCATAAGAGTGTTTTCTAAATATGAGACTCTATTCTCTTTCCTAACTCAGTTCATGTGTAGCCATGTTTACAGGATCTTCATAAGTGATATCTTATGATAAGTTTCTTTTCTGTGTGACTTCACTTAGAATCATCGTACATGAATCCACTCACTTTGCTGCCCCTGGTCTTATGACATTGATTTCCTGGCTGAGGGATATTCCATCGTACATAACTACCACAATTTTTTGAACCATTTTTATATTTCCTGGGATATTTAAGGTGTACCCAATTTGATGTTCTCGTAAGCAGTGCAGCCCTAAACTTGGGGGTGGCTCTGTCTTATTGATTTTCAGTTTTCCCAAGGTATATTCCCTAGACTGGAAGTGCCCTTGGCTCTGTAGCTCTGTTGTTTACTTGTTTTAGGGAATGCAATGCACTCCTCCAGTGAGGCAGTTGGCAATTTACATCCCGCCCATCAGCATAACAAGGCTCCCTGTTCTCCAGGGCCTGTCTTGCCTTTCTGGTTTTTACACATTTTGTGGCTCACCCTTTTGACCGGTAGGAAGTTATACTTCTTTGTAGTGCAGATTTGCATTGCCCGCTTGTTTGCTTGGCCAAAATGGGCATATGCGTTTTCTCCTGAATATATTCAGGAGAAAATGCATACGAACTTTTTGGCCAAGTGCGTCATTGTCGAAGTTGTGCCCCTCTTCCTGTGCTTTAAAGGCGATTCCAACGTACCTCTTGAAATCTGTTTCCTGCTATTCTGCCTCGCTTTCAAGTCCGCCTCATTGCCTTCCCTCAATAGATATTAGGATGATAGTTGTCCTTTATTACTCTGCCAGGTTGTGAATTGCTGTGCCCCTCAGCTCAAGTTTTCAACTCGTTTTTTGTGAGCTGGGCGCAAGTCCAAAATTTTGGTTCAGGACCTATACTGGTTCCCGGTGTGTGGCTGAGACTCGGGTTAATACTTCTTCCTGCCGGGAAATTAGAGTGACATGTGCCCGTCCAAATGCCTAACAGCTACTCTCTCATTGGTTCTCCGTCCTCCCTTCCATCCTCTGCCAAATTGGCAACCTGTGCGAACCAGGAGGTTAAAGGGGATGTCTCTCAAAGTTGCGAGATAGATAGTAAAGCAATTGGAAATTCAAACCGGAGCACCTGTAGAGGGACTACTCGTTGAGTTTTAGAAACCTTTTGTATTCTCCGTGTGTCCATTCTGTAGGTTTCCCGTACATGTTATAGCTGTAGTAATATTCCCTTCAACATGAAGAGTTGGGACCCATGGAATGGGGGCCATGCATTTTTGCTTTAAACGGTCTGCATTTGCTCACCCAAACTCACCAATCCTCTCAGTCCCAAGTGTCCAGCCATATGCCACATCCAGCTCTCATTGTAGATAGGGTCATTCCAGGTTTCATCAGAGACCCTGAAGGAATTGTAAAGAAGTTCCCTGTTTTTTGGTTTTGTATTTGAAATTCATTTTTATAGTGTGTTTGAGCTGTTTCTCGCTGCTATGTTTATGCCTGTCTAGGCACACTTGATTACCTTACGGAGACATATCAATACATAGGTTTTAAGATTCTTACTAGTGAGATCTATTACTCTGTGTGAAATACGGGGTTTTGAATCCCTTTCACTGAGGAAGGTGTAGGTCTTGTCTATTCCACAGTTGGTTTTAGAAACGGTAACTGTTCTTATATCAAACTCTGGTTTTATGCATCACCCCACCGCTCCTTCCCCCTTAAACAGGCATAAGAGTCTTTTCTAAATGTGAGACTCTGTTCTCTTTCCTAACTCAGTTCATGTGTAGCCATGTTTACAGGATCTTCATAAGTGATATCTTATGATAAGTTTCTTTTTCTGTGTGACTTATTTCACTTAGAATCATCGTACCTGAATCCACTCACTTTGCTGCTCCTGGTCTTATGACATTGATTTCATGGCTGAGGAATATTCCATCGTACGAAAATACCACAATTTTTTGAACCATTTTTATATTTCCTGGGATATTTAAGGTGTACCCAAGTTGAGGTTCTTGTAAGCAGTGCAGCCCTAAATTTGGGGGTGGCTCTGTCTTATTGATTTTCAGTTTTCCCAAGGTATATTCCCTAGACTGGAAGTGCCCTTGGCTGTGTAGCTCTGTTGTTTACTTGTTTTAGGGAACACAGTGCACTCCTCCAGTGAGCCAGTTGGCAATTTACATCCCGCCCATCAGCATAACAAGGCTCCCTGTTCTCCAGGGCCTGTCTTGCCTTTCTGGTTTTTATACATTTTGTGGATGTCCCTTTTGACCGGTGGGAAGTGATACTTCTTTGTAGTGCAGATTTGCATTTCCCGCTTGCTTGCTTGGCCAAAAAGGGCGTATGCGTTTTCTCCTGAACATATTCAGGAATATATTCAGGAGAAAACGGATACGCCCTTATTGGCCCAGTGCGTCAATGTCGAAGTTGTGCCCCACTTCCTGTGCTTTAAAGGCGATTCCAAGGTACCTCTTGAAATCTATTTCCTGCTATTCTGCCTCGCATTCAAGTCTGCCTCGATGCCTTCCCTAAACAGATTTTTGGACGATAGTTGTCCTTTATTACTCTGCCAGTTTGTGAATTTCTTCGTCCCTGAGCTCCATTTTTCAACTCGTATTTGTGAGCTCTACGCAAGTCCAAAATTTTGGTTCAGGACCTATACTGGTTCCCGGTGGGTGGCTGAGACTTTGGTTAATTCTTCTTCCTGCCGCGAAATTAGAGTGACATGTGCCCGTCCAAATGCCTAACAGCTACTCTCTCATTGGTTCTCCCTCTTCCCTTCCATCCTCTACCAAATTGGCAACCTGTCAAAACCAGGAGCTTAAAGGGGCTGTCTCTCCATGTTGGGACATTGATAGTAAAGCAGTTGGAAAGTCAAACCGGAGCACAAGGAGAGAGACTATTCGTTGAGTTTTAGAAACCTATTGTATTCACAGTGTGTCCATTCACTAGGTTTCTCATACATGTTATATCTGTAGTAATATTCCCATCAACATGGAGAGTTGGGACCCATGGAATGGGGGCCATGCATTTTTGCTTTAAACGGTCTGCATTTGCTCACCCAATCTCACCAATCCTCTCAGTCCAAAGTGTCCAGCCTTATACCACATCCAGCTGTCATTGTAGATAGGGTCATTCCAGGTTTCTTCAGAGACCCTGAAGGAATTGTAAAGAATTTCCCTGTTTTTGGGTTTTGTTTTTGAAATTCCTTTTTATAGTGGGTTTGAGCTGATTCTTGCTGCCATGTTTATGCCAGTCTAGACACACTTGATTCCCTTACGGAGACATATCAATACATAGGTTATAAGTTTCTTACTAGTCAGATCTATTCCTCTGCGGGAAATATGGGATTTTGAGTCCCTTTCACTGAGGAAGGTGTAGGTCTTGTCTATTCCAATGTTGGTTTTAGAAATGGTACCTGAGCTTATATCAATCTCTGGTTTTATGCATCTCCCCACTTCTCCTTCCCCCTTAAGCAGGCATAAGAGTGTTTTCTAAATGTGAGACTCTATTCTCTTTCCTTACTCAGTTCATTTGTAGAAATGTTTACAGGATCTTCATAAGTGATATCTTATGATAAGTTTCTTTTTCTGAGTGACTTATTTCACTTAGAATCATCGTATCTGTATCCACTCACTTTGCTGCTCCTGGTCTTATGTCATTGATTTCATGGCTGAGGGATATTCCATCCTACATAATTACCACAATTTTTTGACCATTTTTATATTTCCTCGGATATTTAAGGTGTACCCAAGTTGAGGTTCTTGTAAGCAGTGCAGCCCTAAATTTAGGGGTGGCTCTGTCATTGATTTTCAGTTTTCCCAAGGTATAATCCCTAGACTGGAAGTGCCCTTGGCTCTGTAGCTCTGTTGTTTACTTGTTTTAGGGAACGCAATGCACTCCTCCAGTGAGGCAGTTGGCAATTTACATCCCGCCCATCAGCATAACAAGGTTCCCGGTTCTCCAGGGCCTGCCTTGCCTTTCTGGTTTTTACACATTTTGTGGATGTCCCTTTTGTCAGGTGGAAAGTGATACTTCTTTGTAGTGCAGATTTGCATTGCCCGCTTGCTTGCTCGGCCAAAAAGGGCGTATGCGTTTTCCCCTGAATATATTCAGGAGAAAATGCATACGCCCTTTTTGGCCAAGTGTGTCATTGTCGAAGTTGTGCCCCTCTTCCTGTGCTTTAAAGGGGATTCCAAAGTACCTCTTGAAATCTGTTTCCTGCTATTCTGCCTCGCTTTCAAGTCCGCCTCGTTGCCTTCCCTCAACAGATTTTTGGACGATCGTTGTTCTTTATTACTCTGCCAGTTTGTGAATTGCTATGCCCTTGAGCTCCATTTTTCAACTCGTTTTTTTTGAGCTGTACGCAAGTCCAAAATTTCGGTTCAGGACCTATACTGGTTCCCGGTGGGTGGCTTAGACTCTGGTTAATTCTTCTTCCTGCCGGGAAATTAGAGTGTCATGTGCCCGTCCAAATGCCTAACAGCTACTCTCTCATTGGTTCTCCCTCTTCCCTTCCATCCTCTTTCAAATTGGCAACCTGTGAGAACCAGGAGGTTAAAGGGTTTGTCTCTCCAAGGTGGGAGATTGATAGTATAGCAGTTGGAAAGAAAAACCACAGCACCAGAAGAGGGACTACTCGTTGTGTTTTAGAAACCTTTTTAATTCACATTGTGTCCATTCTCTAGGTTTCCCGTACATGTTATAGCTGTAGTAATATTCCCTTCAACATGGAGAGTTGGGACCCATGGAATGGGGTCCATGCATTTTTGCTTTAAAGGGTCTGCATTTGCTCACCCAATCTCACCAATCCTCTCAGTCTCAAGTGTCCAGCCTTATGCCACATCCAGCTGTCATTGTAGATAGGGTCATTCCAGGTTTCATCAGAGACCCTGAAGGAAATGTAAAGAATTTCCCTGTTTTTTTGTTTTGTTTTTGAAATTCCTTTTTATAGTGGGTTTGAGCTGATTCTCGCTGCCATGTTTATGCCAGTCTACACACTTGATAACCATATGGAGACATATCAATACATAAGTTTTAGGATTGTTACTAGTCAGATCTATTCCTCTGTGGGAAATATGGGGTTTTGAGTCCCTTTCACTGTGGAATGTGTAGGTCTTCTCTATTCCACAGTTGGTTTTAGAAATGGTACCTGTGCTTATATCAAACTCTGGTTTTATGCATCACCCCACCTCTCCTCCCCCCTTAAGCAGGCATAAGTGTGTTTTCTAAATATGAGACTCTGTTCTCTTTCCTAACTCAGTTCATGTGTAGCCATGTTTACAGGATCTTCATAAGTGATATCTTATGATAAGTTTCTTTTTCTGTGTGACTTATTTCACTTAGAATCATCGTACCTGAATCCACTCACTTTGCTGCTCCTGGTCTTATGACATTGATTTCATGCCTGAGGGATATTCCATCGTACATAAATACCACAGTTTTTGGAACCATTTTTATATTTTCTGGGATATTTAAGGTGTACCCAAATTCTGGTTCTTGTAAGCAGTGCAGCCCTAAATTTGGGGGTGGCTCTGTCTTATTGATTTTCCGTTTTCCCAAGGTATATTCCCTAGACTGGAAGTGCCCTTGGTTCTGTAGCTCTGTTGTTTACTTGTTTTAGGGAACGTAATGCACTCCTCCAGTGAGGCAGTTGGCAATTTACATCCCGCCCATCAGCATAACAATGTTCCCGGTTCTCCAGGGCCTGTCTTGCCTTTCTGGTTTTTACACATTTTGTGGATGTCCCTTTTGACCGGTGGGAAGTGATACTTCTTTGTAGTGCAGATTTGCATTGCCCGCTTGCTTGCTTGGCCAAAAAGGGCGTATGCGTTTTCTCCTGAATATATTCAGGAGAAAACGCATACGCCCTTTTTGGCCAAGTGCGTCATTGTCGAAGTTGTGCCCCTCTTCCTGTGTTTTAAAGGCGATTCCAACGTACCTCTTGAAATCTGTTTCCTGCTATTCTGCCTCGCTTTCAAGTCCTCCTCGTTGCCTTCCCTCAACAGATTTTTGGACGATAGTTGTCCTTTATTACTCTGCCAGTTTGTGAATTGCTGTGCCCCAGAGCTACAGTTTTCAACTCGTTTTTTATGAGCTGTACGCAAGTCCAAAATTTTGGTTCACGACCTATACTGGGTTCCGGTGGGTGGATGAGACTCTGGTTAATTCTTCTTCCTGCCGGGAAATTAGAGTGACATGTGCCCGTCCAAATGCCTAACAGCTACTCTCTCATTGGTTCTCTCTCTTCCCTTCCATCCTCTGCCAAATTGGCAACCTGTGCGAACCAGGAGGTTAAAGGTGTTGTCTCTCCCAGTTGGGAGATTGATAGTAAAGCAGTTGGAAAGTCAAACCGGAGCACCAGGAGAGGGACAACTCGTTGAGTTTTAGAAACCTTTTGTATTCACAGTGTGTCCATTCTCTAGGTTTCCCGTACATGTTATAGCTGTAGTAATATTCCCTACAACATGGAGAGTTGGGACCCATGGAATGGGGACCATGCATTTTTGCTATAAAGGGTCTGCATTTGCTCACCCAATCTCACCAATCCTCTCAGTCCCAGGTGTCAACCCTTATGCCACATCCAGCTGTCATTGTAGATAGGGTCATTCCAGGTTTCATCAGAGACCCTAAAGGAAATGTAAAGAATATCCCTGTTTATTGGTTTTGTTTTTGAAATTCCTTTTTATAGTGGGTTTGAGCTGATTCTCGCTGCCATGTTTATGCCAGTCTAGACACACTTGATTCCCTTACAGAGACATATCAATACATAGGTTTTAAGATTCTTACTGGTCAGATCTATTCCTCTGCGGGAAATATGGGGTTTTGTGTCCCTTTCACTGAGGAAGGTGTAGGTCTTGTCTATTCCACAGTTGGTTATAGGAATGGTACCTGTGCTTATATCAAACTCGGTATTTATGCATCACCCCACCTCTCCTTTCCCCTTAAGCAGGCATAAGAGTGTTTTCTAAATGTGAGACTCTGTTCTCTTTCCTAACTCAGTTCATGTGTACCCATGTTTACAAGATCATCATCAGTGCTATCTTATGATAAGTTTCTTTTTCTGTGTGACTTATTTCACTTAAAATCATCGTACCTGCATCCACTCACTTTGCTTCTCCTGGTCTTATGACATTGATTTCATGGCTGAGGGATATTCCATCGTCCATAAATACCACAGTTTTTGGAACCATTTTTATATTTCCTGGGATATTTAAGGTGAACCCAAGTTCAGATTCTTGTAAGCAGTGCAGCCCTAAATTTGGGGGTGGCTCTGTCTTATTGATTTTCAGTTTTCCCAAGGTATATTCCCTAGACTGGAAGTGCCCTTGGATCTGTAGCTCTCTTGTTTACTTGTTTTAGGGAACGCAATTCACTCCTCCAGTGAGGCAGTTGGCAATTTACATCCCGCCCATCAGCATAACAAGGCTCCCTGTTCTCCAGGGCCTGTCTTGTCTTTCTGGTTTTACACATTTTGTGGATGTCCCTTTTGACCCGTGGGAAGTGATACTTCTTTGTAGTGCAGATTTGCATTGCCCGCTTGCTTGCTTGGCCAAAAAGGGCGTATGCGTTTTCTCCTGAATATATTCAGGAGAAAACGCATACGCCCTTTTAGGCCAAGTGCGTCATTGTCGAAGTTGTGTCCCTGTTACTGTGCTTTAAAGACGATTCCAACGTACCTCTTGAAATCTGTTTCCTGCTATTCTGCCTCGCTTTCAAGTCCGCCTTGTTGCCTTCCGTCAACAGATTTTTGGACGATAGTTGTCCATTATTACTCTGCCAGTTTGTGAATTGCTGTGCCCCTGAGCTCCATATTTCAACTCGTTTTTTGTAAGCTGTACGCAAGTCCAAAATTTTGGTTCAGGACCTATACTGGTTCCCGGTGGGTGGCGGGGACTCTGGTTAAATCTTCTTCCTTCCGGGAAATAAGAGTGACATGTGCCCGTCCAAATGTCTAACAGCTACTGTCTCATTGGTTCTCCCTCTTCCCTTCCATCCTCTGCCAAATTGGCAACCTGTGTGAACCAGAAGTTTAAAGGGGCTGTCTCTCCAATTTGGGAGATTGATAGTAAAGCTGTTGGAAAGTCAAACCGGAGCACCAGGAGAGAGTCTATTCATTGAGTTTTAGAAACCTTTTGTATTCACAGTGTGTCCATTCTCTAGGCTTCCCGTACATGTTATAGCTGTAGTAATATTCCCTTCAACAAGGAGAGTTGGGTCCCATGGAATGGGGGCCATGCATTTTTGCTTTAAAGGGTCTGCATTTGCTCACCGAATCTCACCAATCCTCTCAGTCCCAAGTGTCCAGCCTTATGCCACATCCTGCTGTCATTGTAGATAGGGTCATTCCAGGTTTCATCAGAGACCCTGAAGGAATTGTAAAGAATTTCCCTGTTTTTTGGTTTTGTTTTTGAAATTCCTTTTTATAGTGGGTTTGAGCAGATTCTCGCTGCCATGTTTATGCCAGTCTACACACTTGATAACCATATGGAGACATATCAATACATAAGTTTTAGGATTGTTACTAGTCATATCTATTCCTCTGCGGGAAATATGGCGTTTTGAGTCCCGTTCACTGAGGAAGGTGTAAGTCTTGTCTAATCCACAGTTGGTTATACAAACGGTACCTGTGCTTATATCAAACTCTGGTTTTATGCATCACCCCACCTCTCCTCCCCCCTTAAGCAGGCATAAGAGTGTTTTCTAAATGTGAGACTCTGTTCTCTTTCCTAACTCTGTTCATGTGTAGCCATGTTTACAGGATCTTCATAAGTGATATCTTATGGTAAGTTTCTTTTTCTGTGTGACTTATTTCACTTAGAATCATCGTACCTGAATCCACTCACTTTGCTGCTCCTGGTCTTATGACATTGATTTCATGCCTGAGGGATATTCCATCGTACATAAATACCACAGTTTTGGAACCATTTTTATATTTCCTGGGATATTTCAGGTGTACCCAAGTTCTGGTTCTTGTAAGCAGTGCAGCCCTAAATTTTGGGGTGGCTCTGTCTTATTGATTTTCAGTTTTTCCAAGGTATATTCCCTAGACTGGAAGTGCCCTTGCCTCTGTAGCTCTGTTGTTTACTTGTTTTAGGGAACGCAATGCACTCCTCCAGTGAGGCAGTTGGCAATTTACATCCCGCCCATCAGCATAACAAGGCTCCCTGTTCTCCAGGGCCTGTCTTGCCTTTCTGGTTTTTACACATTTTGTGGATGTCCCTTTTAAACGGTGGGAAGTGATGCTTCTTTGTAGTGCAGATTTGCATTGCCCGCTTGCTTGCTTGGCCAAAAAGGGCGTATGCGTTTTCTCCTGAATATATTCAGGAGAAAACGCTTACGCCCTTTTTGGCCAAGTGTGTCATTGTCGAAGTTGTGCCCCTCTTCCTGTGCTTTAAAGGGGATTCCAAAGTACCTCTTGAAATCTGTTTCCTCCTATTCTGTCTCGCTTTCAAGTCCGCCTCACTGCCTTCCCTCAACAGATTTTTGGACGATAGTTGTCCTTTATTACTCTGCCAGTTTGTGGATTGCTGTGCCCCTGAGCTCCATTTTTCAACTCGTTTTTTGTGAGCTATACGAAAGTCCAAAATTTTGCTTCAGGACCTATACTGGTTCCCGGTGGGTGGCTGAGACTCTGGTTAATTCTTCTTCCTCCCGTGAAATTAGAGTGACATGTGCCCGTCCAAATGCCTAACAGCTACTCTCTCATTGGTTCTCCCTCTTCCCTTCAATCCTCTGCGAAATTGGCAACATGTGCGAACCAGGAGGTTAAAAGGGTTGTCTCTCCAAGTTGGGAGATTGATAGTAAAGCAGTTGGAAAGTAAAACCAGAGCACCAGGAGAGGGACTACTCATTGAGTTTTAGAAAACTTTTGTATTCACATTGTGTCCATTCTCTAGGTATCCCGTACATGTAATAGCTGTAGTAATATTCCCTTCAACATGGAGAGTTGGGATCCATGGAATGGGGGCCAGGCATTTTTGCTATAAGGGTCTGCATTTGCTCACCCAATCTCACCGAACCTCTCAGTCCAAAGTGTCCAGCCTTATGCCACCTCCAGCTGTCATTGTAGATAGGGTCATTCCAGGTATCATCAGAGACCCTGAAGGAATTTTAACGAATTTCCGGGTTTTTTCGTTTTGTTTTTGAAATTCATTTTTATAGTGGGTTTGAGCTGATTCTCGCTGCCATGTTTATGCCAGTCTAGACACACTTGATTCCCTAACGGAGACATATCAATACATAGGTTTTAAGATTCTTACTAGTCAGATCTATTCCTCTGCGGGAAATATGGGGTTTTGAGTCCCTTTCACTGAGGAAGGTGTAGGTCTTTTCGATTCCACAGGTGGTTTTAGAAACGGTACCTGTGCTTATATCAAACACTGGTTTTATGCATCACTCCACATCTCCTTCCCCATTAAACAGGCATAAGAGTGTTTTCTAAATGTGAGAGTCTGCTCTCTTTCCTAACTCAGTTCATGTGTAGCCATGTTTACAGGATCTTCATAAGTGATATCTTATGATAAGTTTCTTTTTCTGTGTGACTTATTTCACTTAGAATCTTCGTACCTGAATCCACTCACTTTCTTGCTCCTGGTGTTATGACATTGATTTCTTGGCTGAGGGATATTCCATCGTACATAAATACCACAATTTTTTGAACCATTTTTATTTTTCCTGGGATATTTAAGGTGTACCCAAGTTGAGGTTCTTGTAAGCAGTGCAGCACTAAATTTGGGGATGGCCCTGTCTTATTGATTTTCAGTTTTCCCAAGGTATATTCCCTAGACTGGAAGTGTCCTTGGTTCTGTAGCTCTGTTGTTTACTTGTGTTAGGGAACACAATGCACTCCTCCAGTGAGGCAGTTGGCAATTTACATCCCGGCCCTCAGCATAATAAGGCTCCCTGTTCTCCAGGGCCTGTCTTGCCTTTCGGTTTTTACACGTTTTGTGGATGTTCCTTCTGACCGGTGGGAAGTGATACTACTTTGTAGTGCAGATTTGCATTGCCCGCTTGCTTGCTTGGCCAAAAAGGGCGTATGCGTTTTCTCCTGAATATATTCAGCAGAAAACGCATACGCCGTTTTTGGCAAAGTGCGTCATTGTCGAAGTTGTGCCCCTCTTCCTGTGCTTTAAAGTCGATTCCAACGTACCTCTTGAAATCTGTTTCCTGCTATTCTGCCTCACTTTCAGGTACGCCTCGTTGCCTTGCCTCAACAGAGTTTTGGACGATAGTTGTCCTTTATTACTCTGCCAGTTTGTGAATTGCTGTGCCCCTGAGCTCCATTTATCAACATGTTCTTAGTGAGGTGTACGCAAGTCCAAAATTTTGGTTCAGGACCTATACTGGTTCCCGGTGGGTGTCTGAGACTTTGGTTAATTCTTCTTCCTGCCGGGAAATTAGAGTGACATGTGCCCGTCCAAATGCCTAACAGCTACTCTCTCATTGTTTCTCCCTCTTCCCTTCCATCCTCTGCCAAACTGGCAACCTGTGCGAACCAGGAGCTTAAAGGGGCTGTCTATCCAAGTTGGGAGTTTGATAGTAAAGCAGTTGGAAAGTCAAGCCTGAGCACCAGGAGAGGGACTATTCGTTGAGTTTTAGAAACCTTTTGTATTCACAGTTTGACCATTCTCTAGGTTTCCTGTACATGTTATAGCTGTAGTAATATTTCCTTCAACCGGGAGAGTTGGGACCCATGGAATGGGGGTTATGCATTACTGCTTTAAAGGGTCTCCATTTGCTCACCCAATCTCACCAGTCCTCTCAGTCCCAAGTGTCCAGCCTTATGCCACATCTAGCTGTCACTGTAGATAGGGTCATTCCAGGTATCATCAGAGACCCTGAAGAAATTGTAAAGAATTTACCTGTTTTTTGGTTTTGTTTTTGAAATTCCTTTTTATAGTGGGTTTGAGCTGATTCTCGCTGCCATGTTTATGACAGTCTAGACACACATTTTTCCCTTATGGAGACATATCAATACATAGGTTTTAAGATTCTTACTAGTCAGATATATTCCTCTGCGTGGAATATGGGGCTTTGTGTACCTTTCACTGAGGAAGGTGTAGGTCTTGTCTATTCCACAGTTGGTTTTAGAAACGGTACCAGTACTTATATCAAACTCTGGTTTTATGCATCACCCCACCTCACCTTTCCCCTTAAGCAGGCATAACAGTGTTTTCTAAATGTGAGAGTCTGCTCTCTTTCCTAACTCTGTTCATGTGTAGCCATGTTTACAGGATCTTCATAAGTGATATCTTATGATAAGTTTATTTTTCTGTGTGACTTATTTCACTTAGAATCATCGTACCTGATTCCACTCACTTTGCTGCTCCTGGTTTTATGGCATTGATTTCATGGCTGAGGGATATTCCATCGTACGTAAGTACCACAATCTTTTAAACCATTTTTATATTTCCTTGGATATTTAAGGTGTACCCAAGTTGTGGTTCTTGTAAGCAGTGCAGCCCTAAATTAGGGGGTGGCTTTGTCGTATTGATTTTCAGTTTTCCCAAGGTATATTCCCTAGACTGGAAGTGCCCTTGGCTCTGTAGCTCTGTTGTTTACTTGTTTTAGGTAACTCAATGCACTCCTCTAGTGAGGCAGTTGGCAATTTACATCCCGCACATCAGCATAACAAGGCTCCCTCTTCTCCAGTGCCTGTCTTGCCTTTCTGGTTTTACACATTTTGTGGATGTCCGTTTCGACAGGTGGGAAGTGACACTTCTTTGTAGTGCAGATTTGTGTTGCACGCTTGCTTGCCTGGCCAAAAATGGCGTATGCATTTTCTCCAGAATATATTCAGGAGAAATCGCATACGCCCATTTTGGCCAAGTGCATCTTTGTCGAAGTTGTGTCCCTCTTCCTGTGCTTTGCAGGCGATTCCAACGTACCTCTTGAAATCTGTTTCCTGCTATTCTTCCTCGCATTCATGTCCGCCACGTTTCCTTCACAAAACAGATTTTTGGACGATTGTTGTCCTTTATTACTCTGCCAGTTTGTGAATTGCTTTGCCCCTGTTCTCCATTTTTCAACTCGTTTTTGTGAGCTGAACGCAAGTCCAAAATTTTGCTTCACGACCTATACTGGTTCCTGGTGTGTGGCTGAGAGTTTGGTTAATTCTTCTTCCTGCCGGCAAATTAGAGTGTCATATGCCTGTCCAAATGCCTAACAGCTACTCTCTCATTGTTTCTCCCTCTTCCCTTCCATCCTCTGCAAAATTGGCAACCTGTGCGAACCAGGAGGTTAAAGGGGTTGTCTCTCCAAGTTGGGAGATTTATAGTAAAGCAGTTGGAAAGTCGAAACGGAGCATCAGGAGAGGGACTGTTCGTTGAGTTTTAGAAACCTTTTGTATTCACAGGGTGTCCACTCTCTTGGTTTCCCGTCCATGTTATAGCTGTAGTAATATTACCTTCAACCAGGAGAGTTGGGACCCATCGAATTGGTGGCATGCATTATGGCTTTAAAGGGCCTGCATTTTCTGCACCAATCTCACCAATCCCCTCAGTCCCATGTGTCCAGCCTTATGTCTCTTCCAGATGTCGTTGTAGATTGTGTCATTCCAGGTTGCATCAGAGCCCTTGAAGGAATTGTGTAAGAATATCGCTGTTTTTTTTAATTTTTTTTTTGAACTTCAGTTTTATAATAAGGTTGAGCTGATTTTCCCTTACTTGTTTTTGCCGGTCTAGACAAACTTGATTCCCTTACAGAGACATATAAATACATTGGTTTTAAGATTCTTACTAGTCAGATGTATTCCTCTCCTGGAAATAGGGATTTTGAGTCCCGTTCACTACGGAAGAAGTAGTTCTTGTCTATTCTATATTTGGATTATGGAACGGTACCTGTGCTAATATCAAACTCTGGTTTTGTGCATCTCCCCACCTCTCCTTTCCCCTTAAGCATGCATAAGAGTGTTTTCTAAATCTGAGACACTGTTCTATTTCCTAATACAGTTCATATGTAGCCATGTTTACATTCCCTTCGTAAGTGATATCTTATGTCAGAATGCACCATGGCCCTTGTCATAATAATGCTCCATGACCCCTGTCATCACATTGCCCCTTGCCTAGTTATCACAATGCTCCATTTCCCTTGTCATCACAATTCTCCTCGTCCTTGACATCACGATGCTACATGACACTTCTCATCACAACATTACATGCTCTTGTCATTACAATGCTCCATGACCCCTGTCATCACAATGCTCCCTGACACCTGTCATCACAATGCTTCATGCCCCTTGCCATTACAGTGCTCCATGATGCTCGTCATCACAGTTACCCAAGGTCTTCTCATCACAATGCTCCACGGTTTTGCCATCACCATGCTCCATGTCCTGGTCTTCTCACAGCTCAATGTCCCTTGTCCTCACAATTCTCCTCGTCCTTGTCATCACAATGCACCATGGCACTTCTCATTACAATGTTATATGCCCTTGGCATCACAATACTCCATGCACTTGTCATCGCAATGCTCCATGACCCCTGTCATAGGAAGCTCCATGTGCTTGTCATCACAATGTTTCACGACCTGGAAATAAAAATTATCAGTGGCCCTTGTCATCACAATGCTCCTTTACCTTTGTCACAACAATCCTCCATGACACTTGGCATCACAATGCTCTGTGCTATTGTCATCACAATGGAACATGAAATATGTCATCACAATGCTCCCTGACACCTGTCTTCACAATACTCCATGAACTTGTCATCACAATGCTCCATGCCCTTGTCATCACAATGTGCCATGCCCAATGTCATCACAATAATCCATGAAACATCTCAGACCAATGCTCCATGCCCCTTTTAATCACAATGCTCCATGAACCCTGTCATCACAATGCACCATGCCCATCATCATAATGCTTCATGCTATTGTCATCACAATGAAATCAAAATGCTCCCTGACCTCTGTCATCACAATGCTCCAAACCATTGTGATCACAATGTTCCATAACACTTGTGATCACAATGCCCCATGACGCTCGTCATCACAATTATCCATGGCCTTCTCATCACAATGCTCAATGACATTTGTCATCACAATGCTCAATACCCTTGTCATCACAATGCTCCCTGACACTTGTCGTCAGAATGCTCCTTGAACCCTTTCATGACAAGGCTCCATGCCTTTTTCATCAAAATGATCCATGCCCTTTTCATCACGATGCTCCAAGGCCCCTGCAATAACAATGCTCCTTGCCCTTGTCATCACAAAGCTCCATGACAAATGTCATGAGAATGCTCCATGGCCTTCTCATCACAATGCTCCATGCCATTGTCATCACAATGCTCCAAGACACCTGTAATCACAATGCTCCATCCCTCTTTTCATCAGAATGCTCCATGAGACTTGTCATCACAAGGATCCATGGTCTTCTCATCAAAATACTCCAGGACATTGTCATCAAAATGCTCCATTCCCTTATCATCACAATGCTCCATGACCCCTGTCATCACAATACTCCATGTACATTTTCTGCCCAATACTCCATGACCTTCTCACCATAATGCTCCATGCCACATATCATCACAATGCTCCATGACCACTGTCATCACAACGTCCATGACACCTGACAACACAATGATCCGGGACTCTTGTCCTCACATTGCTCCATTCCCTAGTCATCACAATTCTCCATGCCTGTGTCAGCAAAATGCTATATCACCTTGTCATCACAATGCTCCATGCACTTGTCATCACAATACTCCATTACCATTGTCATCACAATCCTCCCTGAAAATTGGGATCATATTGCTTCATGCCCTTGTCATCACAATGTTCCAAACCCTTGTGATCACAATGTTCTATAAAACTTGTCATCACAATGCTCCATGATGCCTGTCATGACAATACTCCAAGTCCTTATTGTCACAATGCTCCATGACCTTTCTCATCACAATGCTCAATACACTTGTCTTCACAATGCTCCCTGACACTTGTCGTCAGAATGCTCCTTGAACACTGTCATGAAAAGGCTCCATGCCTTTTTCATCAGAATGCTCCATGCCCTTTTCATCACAACGCTCCATGTCAGTGTCATCACAATACTCCAGAAGCTTGTCATCAGAATGCTCCATGGCCCCTGTCATCACAAAGCTCCATACCCTTAGACATTACAGTGCTCCATGATGCTCGTCATCACAATTATCCATGGTCTTCCCATCAAAATGCTCCACGGTCTTGCCATCACAATGCTCCATGCCTTGGTCATCCCAAAGCTCCATGTCCCCAGTCATCACAATGCTCCATGACCCCTGTCATCACAATGCTCCATACACCTTGTCATTAAAGTGCTCCATGACACTCATCATCACAATTTCCCATGGTGTTCTAATCACAATCCTCCACGCACTTTTCATCAAAATGCTCCATGACCACTGACATCACAACGTTCCCTAACCCCTGTCATCAAAATGTTCCATGACCCTTTTCATCCATTTGTTCCATGACCCGGTCATCACAATGCTCCATTACCCCTGTCATAAAAATGATCCATGACCCGTGCCATCACCATGTTCCACGGCCTTGTCATCACAAGGCTCCATGACCCTTGTCATCACAATGCTCCAAGACCCCTGTAATCACAATGCTCCATGCCCCTTTTCATCTCAATGCTCCATGAACCCTGTCATCACAATGCACCATGCCGATCATCATAATGCTTCATGCTATTGCCATCACAATGAAATCAAACTTCTCCATGACCTCTGTCATCACAATGCTCCAAACCATTGTGATCACAATGTTCCATAACACTTGTCATCACAAGGCCCCATGACACTGGTCATCACAATTATCCATGGACTTCTCATCACAATGTTCCATGAACTTTTTCATCACAATTCTCAATACACTAGTCCTCACAATGCTCCCGGACACTTGTCGTCTGTATGCTCATTGAACCCTGTCATGACAAGTCTCCATGCCTTTTTCATCACAATGATCCATGCCCTTTTCATCACAATGCTCCATGCCATTGTCATCACAATACTCCACAAGATTGTCATCAGAAATCTGCGTGACACTTGTCATCACAATGATCCATGAACCCTGTCATCAAAATGTTCCATGACACCTGTCATCACAATGCTCCATGCCCCTTGTCATTACAGTGCTCCGTGATGCTCGTCATCACAATTATCCATTGTCTTCTCATAAAAATGCTCCACGTTCTTGCCATCACAATGCTCCATGCCATGGTCATCACTATGCTCCATGTCCCCTGTCATCACAATTCTCCACGTTCTCGGCATCACTATGCTCCATGATACTTCTCTTCACAGTGTTACATGCTTTGTCATCACAATTCTCAATGCACTTGTCATCGCAATTCTCCATGACCCCTGTCATAGCAAGCTCCATGTGATTGTCCTCATAATGCTTCATGAACTTGTCATCAAAATTCTCAATGGCCATTGTCATCACAATGCTCCATGACTCTTGTCATCACAATGCTCCAAGCCCTTTTCATCAAAATGCTCCGTACCTTTGTCATCACAATCCTCCATGACACTTGGCATCACAATGCTCCTATCCATTGTCATCACAATGGACCATGACATATGTCATCACAATGCTCCAACACCTGTCTTCACAGTACTCCATGACCTTCTCATCACAATGCTCGATGCCCTTGTCATCACAATTCACCATGCCCACTGTCATCTCAATAATCCATGAAAATTGTCAGACAAATGCTCCATGCCCCTTTCATCACAATGCTCCATGCTCTTTTATCACAATGCTCTATGACTCAGGTCATCACAATGCTCCGTGACTCCAGTCATCACAGTGCTTCATGACCTTTGTCATCACAATGATCCATGCCCTCGTCATCATAAGGCTCTGTGACAATTGTCACCACAATGCTCCATGAACATTTAATCACAATTCTCGGTGACCCTTGTCATCACAATGCTCCATGCCTTTGTCAGCACAATACTCCATGACCCATGGCATCACAATGTGCCATGCCCTTGTCATCACAATGCTCCACATCGTTGTCATCACAATGCTCCATAAACCTTGTCATCACAGTGCTCCATGCATTTGTCAGCACAATGCTCCTGACCCATGTCATCACAAAGTGCCATGCGTTTGTCATCACAATGCTCCACAAGTTTGTCATCACAATGCTCCATGCTCATCCCATCAAAATGCTCTCTCACCACTGATATCACAAAGTTCCATCGCTAATCATCACAATACTCCCACAACCCTGTCATTACAATGTTCCATGACCCTTGTCACAACAGTGCTACATGCCCTTATCATCACAATGCTCCATGACACTTGACATCACAATGTTCCATAACCCCTGTCATCACAATGCTCCTTGACCCTTTTCATCACAATGCTCCATGACCCCTAACATCACAATGTTCCATAAACACTGTCATCACAATACTCCATACCCCTTTTCATTACAGTGCTCCATGACGCTCGTAATCACAATTATCCATGCTTTTCTCATCACAATGCTCCACGCCCTTGTCATCAAAATGCTCCATGACACTTGTCATCACAATGCTCCATGACCCCTGTCATCACAATGCTCCATGACCCCTGTCATCACAATGCTCCAAACCCCTTGTCATTACAGGGCTGCATGACGCTTGTCATCACAATCATCCATGGTCTTCTCATCACAATGCTCCACGGTCTTGCCATCACAATGCTCCATGCCCTGGTCATCACACTGCTCCATGTCCCTGTCATCACAATTCTCCACGTTCTTGGCATCAGAATGCTCCATGACACTTCTCATCAAAGTGTTACATGCTTTGTCATCACAATTCTCAATGCACTTGTCATCACAATGCTCCATGACCCCTGTCATAGCAAGCTCCATGTGCTTGTCATCACAATACTCCATGTGCTTGTCGTCACAATGCTCCATGACCTTTGTCATCACAAGGCTCCCTGACACTTGTTCTCAGAATGCTCCTTGAAACCTGTCATGAAATGCTCCATGCCTTTTTCATCACAATGCCCCATGTCGTTTTCTTCACAATGCTCCATGCCATTGTCATCAAAATACTCCACAAGCTTGTCATCAGAATGCTCCCTGACCCTTGTCATCACAATGCTCCATGACCCCTGTTATCACAATGCTCCATACCCCTTGTCATTACAGTGCTCCATGATGCTCGTCATCACAGTAACCCGTGGTCTTCTCATCACAATGCTCCACGGTCTTGCCATCACAAGGCTCCATGCCTTGGTCATCACAATGCTCCATGATCCCTGTCATAGCAAGCTCCATGTGCTTGTCATCACAATGCTTCATGAACTGGTCATCAAAATTCTCAATGGCCCTTGTCATCACAATGCTCCATGCCCTTGTCATCACAAAGCTCCATGACCCTTGTCATCACAATGCTCCAAGCCCTTGTCATCAAAATGCTCCATTACCTTTGTCATCACAATCCTCCATGACACTTGGCATCACAATGCTCCATTCCATTGTCATCGCAATGACCATGACATATCTCATCACAATGCTCCCTGACACCTGTCTTCACAATACTCCATGACCTTCTCATCACAATGCTCCATGACCTTTGTCATCACAATTCTCAATACACTTGTCATCACAGTGCTCCCTGGAACTTGTCATCAGTATGCTCATTGAAAACTGTCATGACAAGTCTCCATGCCCTTTTCATCACAATGATCCATGCCCTTTTCATCACAATGCTCCATGCCATTGTCATCACAATACTCCACAAGCTTGTCATCAGAATGCTCCGTGACACTTGTCATCACAATGATCCATGAACCCTGTCATCAAAATGTTCCATGACACCTGTCATCACAATGCTCCATGCCCCTTGTCATTACAGTGCTCCATGATGCTCGTCATCACAATTATCCATGGCCTTCTCATCACAGTGCTCCACTGTCTTGCCATCACAATGCTCCATGACCTGGTTATCACAATGCTCCATGTCCCCAGTCATCACAATGCTCCATGACCCCTGTCATCACAATACTCCATACCCCTTTTCATTACAGTGCTCCATGACGCTCGTAATCACAATTATCCATGCTCTTCTCATCACAATGCTCCACGCCCTTGTCATCAACATGCTCCATGACACTTGTCATCACAATGCTCCATGACCCCTGTCATCACAATGCTCCATGACCCCTGTCATCACAATGCTCCAAACTCCTTGTCATTACAGTACTCCATGACGCTTGTCATCACAATTATCCATGGTCTTCTCATCACAATGCTCCACGGTCTTGCCATCACAATGCTCCATGCCCTGGTCATCACACTGCTCCATGTCCCTGTCATCACAATTCTCCACGTTCCTGGCATCAGAATGCTCCATGACACTTCTCATCAAAGTGTTACATGCTTTGTCATCACAATTCTCAATGCACTTGTCATCGCAATGCTCCATGACCACTGTCATAGCAAGCTCCATGTGCTTGTCATCACAATACTTCATGTGCTTGTCGTCACAATGCTCCATGACCTTTGTCATCACAAGGCTCCCTGACACTTGTTGTCACAATGCTCCTTGAAACCTGCCATGAAAAGGCTCCATGCCTTTTTCATCACAATGCCCCATGTCGTTTTCTTCACAATGCTCCATGCCATTGTCATCAATATACTCCACAAGCTTGTCATCAGAATGCTCCGTGACACTTGTCATCACAATGCTCCATGACCCCTGTTATCACAATGTTCCATACCCCTTGTCATTACAGTGCTCCATGACGCTCGTCATCACAGTTACCCGTGGTCTTCTCATCACAATGCTCCACGGTCTTGCCATCACAATGCTCCATGCCTTGGTCATCACAATGCTCCATGTCCCGTGTCATCACAATTCTCCAAGTTCTTGGCATCACTATGCTCCATGACACTTCTCATCAAAGTGTTACATGCTTTGTCATCACAATTCTCTATGCACTTGTCATCGCAATGCTCCATGATCCCTGTCATAGCAAGCTCCATGTGCTTGTCATCACAATGCTTCATGAACAGGTCATCAAAATTCTCAATGGACCTTGTCATCACAATGCTCCATGCCCTTGTCATCACAAAGCTCCGTGACCCTTGTCATCACAATGCTCCAAGCCCTTGTCATCAACATGCTCCATTACCTTTGTCATCACAATCCTCCATGACACTTGGCATCACAATGCTCCATTCCATTGTCATCGCAATGACCATGACATATCTCATCACAATGCTCCCTGACAACTGTCTTCACAATACTCCATGACCTTCTCATCACAATGCTCCATGCCCTTGTCATCACAACGCGCCATGCCCACTCTCATCACAATAGTCCATGAAATTTGTCAGAACAATGCAACATGCCCCTGTCATCACCATGCTCCATGCACATTCATCACAATGCTCTATGAACCCTGTCATCACAATGCTCCGTGACTCCAGTCATCACAATGCTTCATGACCATTGTCACCACAATGCTCCATGAACATATCATCACAATGCTCCGTGACCCTAGTCATCACAATGCTCCATGCCTTTGTCAGCACAATACTCCATGACCCATGGCATCACAATGTGCCATGCGCTTGTCATCACAATGCTCCACATCGTTGTCATCACAATGCTCCATAAACCTTGTCATCACAATGATCCATGCGTTTGTCAGCACAATGCTCCATGACCCATATCATAACAATGTGCCATGCGTTTGTCATCACAGTGCTCCACAACCTTGTTATCACAATGCTCCATGCACTTCTCATCAAAATGCTCTCTCACCAATGATATCACAATGTTCCTTAACTAATCATCTCAATACTCCCTCACACCTGTCATCACAATGTTCCATAACCCTTGTCACAACAATGCTACGTGCACTTTTCATCACAATGCTCCATGCCCCTGACATCACAATGTTCCATAACCCCTGTCATCACAATGCTCCATGACCCTTTTCATCACAATGCTCCATGACCCCTGCCATCACAATGTTCTATGGCTTTGTCATCGCAAGACTCAATGACCCTTGTCATCACAGTGCTCCAAGACCCCTGTAATCACAATGCTCCATGCCCATGTCATCACAAAGCTCCCTGACACATGTCATCAGAATGCACCATGGCCTTCTCATCACGATGCTCCATGGCCTTTTCACAACAATGCTCCAAGACCCCTGTAATAACAATACTCCATGCCACTTTTAATCTCAGTGCTCCATGAACACTGTCATCACAATGCAACATGCCCATCATCATAATGCTTCATGCTATTGTCATCACAATGAAATCAATATTCTCCATGACCTCTGTCATCACAATGCTCCAAATCCCTGTGATCACAATGTTCCATAAAACTTGTCATCACAACGCCCCATGATGCTGGTTACCACAATTATCCATGGACTTCTCAGGACAATGCTCCATGACCCTTGTCATCACAATTCTCAATACACTTGTCATCACAATGCTTCCTGGAACTTGTCATCAGTATGCTCATTGAAAACTCTCATGACAAGTCTCCATGCACTTTTCATCACAATGCTCCATGCCATTGTCATCACAATACTCCACAAGCTTGTCATCAGAATGCTCCGTGACACCTGTCATCACAATGATCCATGAACCCTGTCATCAAAATGTTCCATGACACCTGTCATCACAATGCTCCATGCCCCTTGTCATTACAATGCTCCATGATGAGGCTCATCACAATTATCCATGGTCTTCTCATCACATTGCTCCACTGTCTTGCCATCACAATGCTCCATGACATGGTTATCACAATGCTCCATGTCCGCAGTCATCACAATGCTCCATGACCCCTGTCATCACAATACTCCATACCCCTTTTCATTACAGTGATCCATGACGCTCGTAACCTCAATTAGCCATGGTCTTCTCATCACAATGCTCCACGCACTTGTCATCAACACGCTCCATGACACTTGTCATCACAATGCTCCATGACCCCTGTCATCACAATGCTCCACACCCCTTGTCATTACAGTGCTCCATGACGCTTGTCATCACAATTATCCATGGTCTTCTCATCACAATGCTCCACGGTCTTGCCATGACAATGCTCCATTCCAAGGACATCACACTGCTCCATGTCCCTGTCATCAGAATTCTCCACGTTCTTGGCATCACTATGCTCTATGACACTTCTCATCAAAGTGTTAAATGCTTTGTCATCACAATTCTCTATGCCCTTGTCATCGCAATGCTCCATGACCCCTGTCATAGCAAGCTCCATGTTCTTTTCATCACAATACTCCATGTGCTTGTCGTCACAATGCTCCATGTCCTTTGTCATCACAATGCACCCTGTCACTTGTTGTCAGAATGCTCCTTGAAACCTGTCATGAAAAGGCTCCATGCCTTTTTCATCACAATGCCCCATGCCGTTTTCTTCACAATGCTCCATGCCTTTGTCATCAAAATACTCCACAAGCTTGTCATCAGAATGCTCCATGACCCCTGTTATCACAATGCTCCATACCACTTGTCATTACAGTGCTCCATGACGCTCGTCATCACAGTTACCCGTGGTCTTCTCATCACAATGCTCCATGGTCTTGCTATCACAATGCTCCAAGCCCTGGTCATCACAATGCTCCATGTCCCGTGTCAGCACAATTCTCCACGTACTTGGCATCACTATGCTCCATATCACTTCTCATCACAGTGTTACATGCTTTGTCATCACAATTCTCTATGCACTTGTCATCACAATGCTCCATGCCCCTGACATCACAATGTTCCATAACCCATGTCATCACAATGCTCCATGACCCTTTTCATCACAATTCTCCATGACCACTGACATCACAATGTTCCATAAACAATGTCATCAAAATGTTCCATGACCATTTCATCCAATTGCTCCATGACCCTGTCATCACTATGCTCCCTGCCCTTCTCATCTGAATGCGCCACACCCTTGTCATCAAAATGCTCCATGGCCTATGTCATCAAAAAGCTCCATGACCCTTGTCATCACAATGCTCCATGCCATTGTCATCACAAAGCTCCATGAAACCTCTCATCACATTGCTCCATGACATTTTCATCACAAAGCTTCATGACGCTTGTCATCACTATGCTCAATGCCCTTCTCATCACAATGCACCATGCCTTTGTCATTGCAATCCTCCAAGACACATGTATCACTGTGTTCCGTGCACTTGTCATCACAATGCTCCATGCCCACTCTCGTCACAATAATCCATGAAACTTTTCAGACCAATGCTCCATGCCCTTGTCATCAAAATGCTCCAATACCACTGTCATAACAATGCTCCATGACCCCTGCCATCACAATGTTCCACGGCTTTGTTATCGCAAGACTCCATGACGCTTGTCATCACAATGCTCCAAGACCCCTGTAATCACATTTCTCCATGCCCATGTCATCACAAAGCTCCCTGACACATGTCATCAGAATGCTCCATGCCCTTCTCATCAGAATGCACCATGCCTTTGTCATTGCAATCCTCCAAGAAACATGTATCACTGTCTTCCGTGCCCTTGTCATCACAATGCTCCATGCCCACTCTCATCACAATAATCCATGAAATTTTCAGACCAATGCTCCATGCCCTTCTCATCACAATGCTCCATTACACCTGTCATAACAATGCTCCATGACCCCTGCCATCACAATGTTCTACGGCTTTGTCTTCGCAAGACTCCATGACCCTTGTCATCACAATGCTCCAAGACCCTTGTAATCACAATGATCCATGCCCATGTCATCACAATGCTCCCTGACACATGTCATCAGAATGCTCCATGGCCTTCTCATCACAATGCTCCATGCCCTTTTCATCACAATGCTCCCAGACCCCTGTAATAACAATGCTCCATGCCACATTTCATCTGAATGCTCCATGAACCCTGTCATCACAATGC
The DNA here is from genome assembly GCF_964165515.1 of Mesoplodon bidens. Classification (NCBI taxonomy): domain Eukaryota; kingdom Metazoa; phylum Chordata; class Mammalia; order Artiodactyla; family Ziphiidae; genus Mesoplodon; species Mesoplodon bidens. The sequence goes on from NW_027671174.1 coordinate 695,467, forward strand.
ACCATGCCCATCATCATAAAGCTTCATGCTATTGTCATCACAATGAAATCAAAATTCTCCATGACCTCTGTCATCACAATGCTCCAAACCCCTGTGATCACAATGTTCCATAAAACTTGTCATCACAACGCCCCATGATGCTGGTTACCACAATAATCCATGGACTTCTCATCACAGTGCTCCATGAACTTTGTCATCACAATTCTCAATACACTTGTCAACACAATGCTCCCTGGAACTTGTCATCAGTATGCTCATTGAAAACTGTCATGACAAGTCTCCATGCCCTTTTCATCACAATGATCCATGCCCTTTTCATCACAATGCTCCATGCCATTGTCATCACAATACTCCACAAGCTTGTCATCAGAATGCTCCGTGACACTTGTCATCACAATGATCCATGAACCCTGTCATCAAAATGTTCCATGACACCTGTCATCACAATGTTCCATGCCCCTTGTCATTACAGTGCTCCATGATGCTCGTCATCACAATTATCCATGGTCTTCTCATTACAGTGCTCTACTGTCTTGCCATCACAATGCTCCATGACGTGGTTATCACAATGCTCCATGTCCCCAGTCATCACAATTCTCCATGACCCCTGTCATCACAATACTCCATACCCCTTTTCATTACAGTGCTCCATGACACACGTAATCACACTTATCCATGCTCTTCTCATCACAATGATCCACGCCCTAGTCATCAACATGCTCCATGACACTTGTCATCACAATGCTCCATGACCACTGTCATCAAAATGCTCCATGACCCCTGTCATCACAATGCTCCACACCCCTTGTCATTACAGTGCTCCATGACGCTTGTCATCACAATTATCCATGGTCTTCTCATCACAATGCTCCACGGTCTTGCCATCACAATGCTCCATGCCCTGGTCATCACACTGCTCCATGTCCCTGTCATCACAATTCTCCACGTTCTTGGCATCAGAATGCTCCATGACACGTCTCATCACAGTGTTACATGCTTTGTCATCACAATTCTCTATGCACTTGTCATCACATTGCTCCATGACCCCTGTCATAGCAAGCTCCATGTGCTTGTCATCACAATACTCCATGTGCTTGTCGTCACAATGCTCCATGACCTTTGTCATCACAAGGCTCCCTGACACTTGTTGTCAGAATGCTCCTTGAATCCTGTCATGAAAAGGCTCCATGCCTTTTTCATCACAATGCCCCATGCCGTTTTCTTCGCAATGCTCCATGCCATTGTCATCAAAATACTCCACAAGCTTGTCATCAGAGTGCTCCCTGACCCTTGTCATCACAATGCTTTTTGACCCCTGTTATCACAATGCTCCATACCCCTTTTCATTACAGTGCTCCATGACGCTCGTCATCACAGTTACCCGTGGCATTCTCATCACAATGCTCCACGGTCTTTCCATCACAATGCTCCATGCCCTGGTCATCACAATGCTGCATGCCCCGTGTCATCACAATTCTCCACGTTCTTGGCATCACTATGCTCCATGACACTTCTCATCACAGTGTTAGATGCTTTCTCATCACAATTCTCTTTGCACTTGTCATCGCAATGCTCCATGATCCCTGTCATAGCAAGCTCCATGTGCTTGTCATCACACTGCTTCATGAACTGGTCATCAAAATTATCAATGGCCCTTGTCATCACAATGCTCCATGCCCTTGTCATCAAAATGCTCCATTACCTTTGTCATCACCATCCTCCATGACACTTGGCATCACAATGCTCCATTCCATTGTCATCACAATGACCATGACATATCTCATCACAATGCTCCCTGACACCTGTCTTCACAATATTCCATGACCTTCTCATCACAATGCTCCATGCCCTTGTCATCACAATGCGCCATGCCCACTCTCATCACAATAGTCCATGAAATTTGTCAGACCAATGCAACATGCCCCTGTCATCACAATGCTCCATGCACTTTCATCACAATGCTCTATGACCCCTGTCTTCACAATGCTCCGTGACTCCAGTCATCACAATGCTTCATGACCATTGTCACCACAATGCTCCATGAACATTTCATCACAATGCTCCGTGACCCTAGTCATCACAATGCTCCATGCCTTTGTCAGCACAATACTCCATGACCCATGGCATCACAATGCGCCATGCGCTTGTCATCACAATGCTCCACATCGTTGTCATCACAATGCTCCATAAACCTTGTCATCACAATGTTCCATGCGTTTGTCAGCACAATGCTCCATGACCCATATCATCACAATGTGCCATGCGTTTGTCATCACAGTGCTCCACAACCTTGTTATCACAATGCTCCATGCAGTTCTCATCAAAATGCTCTCACACCAATGATATCACAATGTTCCATCAGTAATCATCTCAATACTCCCTCACGCCTGTCATCACAGTGTTCCATAACCCTTGTCACTAAAATGCTACATGCACTTATCATCACAATGCTCCATGCCCCTGACATCACAATGTTCCATAACCCCTGTCATCACAATGCTATATGACCCTTTTCATCACAATGCTGCATGACCCCTGATAACACAATGTTCCATAACCCCTGTCATCAAAATGTTCCATGACCATTTCATCCAATTGCTCCATGACCCTGTCATCACAATGCTCCCTGCCCTTCTCATCACAATGCACCACGCCCTTGTCATCAAAATGCTCCATGGCCTATGTCATCACAAAGCTCCTTGACCCTTGGCATCACTATGCTGCATGCCATTGTCATCACAAAGCTCAATGAAACTTCTCATCACATTGATCCATGACATTGTCATTCACAAAGCTCCATGACGCTTGTCATCACAATGTTCCATGCCCTTGTCATTGCAATCCTCCATGACACATGTATCACTGTGTTCCGTGCCCTTGTCATCACAATGCTCGATGCCTACTCTCATCACAATAATCCATGAAACTTTTCAGACCAATGTTCCATGTCCTTCTCATCACAATGCTCCATTACTCCTGTCATAAAAATGATCCATGACCCGTGCCATCACCATGTTCGACGGCCTTGTCAAAACAAGTCTCCATGATCCTTGTCATCACAGTGTTCCAAGACACCTGTAATCACAAAGCTCCATGCCCCTCTTCATCTCAATGCTCCATGAACCCTGTCATCACAATGCACCATGCTGATAATCATAATGCTTCATGCTATTGCCATCACAATGAAATCAAAATTCTCCATGACTTCGTCATCACAATGCTCCAAACCCTTGTGATCACAATGTTCAATAACACTTATCATCACAACACCCCATGACGCTCATCATCACAAGTATCCATGGTCTTCTCATCACAGTGCTCCATGACCTTTGTCATCCCAATGCTCAATACACTTGTTATCAAAATTCTCCCTGACCCTTGTCATCAGTATGCTCCTTGAACCCTGTCATGAAAAGGCTCCATGTCTTTTTCATAACTGTGATCCATGCCCTTTTCATCACAATGCTTCAAGACCCCTGTAATCACAATGTTCCATGCCCTTGTCATCACAAAGCTCCATGATGCATTTCAGAATGCTCCATTGCCTTCTCATCACAATGCTACATGCCCTTGTCATCACAATGCTCCAAGACCACTGTAATCACAATGTTCCATGCCTCTTTTCATCAGAATGCTCCATGAGACTTTTCATTACAAGGCTCCATGGTCTTCTCATCACAATGCTCCAGGAACTTGTCATCACAGTGCTCAATTTCGTTGTCATCACAATGCTCCATGACCCCTGTCATCATAATACTCCATGAATATTTTCAGCCCAATGCTCCATGGCCTTGTCATCACAATGCTCCATTACCCCTGTCATAACAATGCTCCATGACCCCATCCATCACCATGTTCCACGGCCTTGTCATCACAAGGCTCCATGGCTCTTGTCATCACAATGCTCCAATACCCTTGTAATCACCATGCTCCATGCCCCTTTTCATCTCATTGCTCCATGAACCCTGTCATCACAATGCACCATGCCCATTATGATAATGCTTCATGCTATTGTCATCACAATGAAATCAAAATTCTCCATGACCGCTGTCATCACAATGCTCCAAACCCTTGTGATCACAATGTTCCATAACACTTGCCATCACAACGCCCCATGATGCTGGTCATCACAATTATCCATGGACTTCTCATCACAATGCTCCATGACCTTTGTCATCACAATTCTCAGTACACTTGTCTTCACAATGCTCCCTGACACTGGTCGTCAGTATGCTCCTTGTACCCTGTCATGACAAGTCTCCATGCCTTTTTCATCACAATGATCCATGCCATTGTCATCACAATGCTCCATGCCATTGTCATCACAATACTCCACAAGCTTGTCATCAGAATGCTCCATGACCCTTGTCATCACAATGCTCCATGACACCTGTCAACACAATGCTCCACGCCCCTTGTCATTACAGTTCTCCATGATGCTCGTCATCACAATTATCCATGGTCTTCTCATCACAGTGCTCCACGGTCTTGCCATCACAATGCTCCATGCCCTGATCATCACAATATTCCATGTACCTTGTTATCACAATTCTCCATGTCCTTGTCATCACAATGCTCCATGACAGTTCTCATCACAATGATACATGCTATTGTCATCACAATTCTCCATGCACTTGTCATCGCAATGCCCCATGACCCCTGTCATAGCAAGTTCCATGCCTTTGTCATCACAATGCTTCACGAAATTTTCATCAAAATTCTCAATGCCCGTTGTCATCACAATGCTCCATGCCCTTGTCATCACAATGCTCCAAGCCCTTGTCATCACAATGCTCCATTACCTTTGTCATCACAATCCGCCATAACACCTGTGCATCACAATGCTCCATGACATTGTCATCACAATGGGCCCTGAAATATGTCATCACAATGTTCCCAGACACCTTTCTTCACAATATTCCATGCCCTTGTCGTCCCTATGTGCCATGCCCACTCTCAACACATTTATCCATTAAACTTATCAGACCAATGCTCCATGCACCTGTCATCAAAATGCTCCATGTCATTTTCATCACAATGCTCCATGAACCCTCTCATCATATTGTTCCATGCTCTTGTCATCACAAAGCCCCATGATGCTTGTCATCACAGTACCCGATGCTCTTCTCACTACAATGCTCCATGCCCTTGTCATTACAATCCATCATGGCCCATGTATCAGAGTGGTCAGTGCCCTTGTCATCACAATGCTCCATGCCCACTCTCATCACAATAATCCACGAAACTTTTCAGACCAATGCTCCATGCCCTTCTCATCACAATGCTCCATTACCCCTGTCATAACAATGCTCCATGACACCTGCCATCACAATGTTCCACAGCCTTGTCATCAAAATTCTCAATGACCCTTGTCATCACAATGCTCCAAGAACCCTGTAATCACAATGCTCCATGCCCTTGTCATCACAAAGCTCCAAGACGCATGTCATCAGAATGTTCCATGGCCTTCTCATTCATGATGCTCTATGCCCATGTCATCACAATGCTCCAAGACTCCTGTAATCACAATGCTCCATGCCCCTTTTCATCTCAATGCACCATGAACACTGTCATCACAATGCACCATGCCCCTTTTCATCTCAATACTCCATGAAACCTGTTATAACAATGCTTACTGCCCCTTTTCATCAGAATGTTCCATGAGACTTGTAATCACAAGGCTCCATGGTTTTCTTATCACAGTGCTCCAGTACCTTGTCATCACAGTGCTCCATGAACCCTGTCATCACAATGCTCCATGACCACTGTCATCGCAACGCTCCATGAACCCTGACAACACAATGATCTGGGACACTTGTCATCAAAATTCTCCATTCCCTAGTCATCACAATGCTCCATGACCGCTGTCATCACAATACTCCATGAATATTTTCAGCCCAATGCTCCATGGCCTTGTCATCACAATGCTCCATTACCCCTGTCATAACAATGCTCCATGACCCCATCCATCACCATGTTCCACGGCCTTGTCATCACAAGGCTCCATGACTCTTGTCATCACAATGCTCCAATACCCTTGTAATCACCATGCTCCATGCCCCTTTTCATCTCATTGCTCCATGAACCCTGTCATCACAATGCACCATGCCCATTATGATAATGCTTCATGCTATTGTCATCATAATGAAATCAAAATTCTCCATGACCTCTGTCATCACAATGCTCCAAACCCTTGTGATCACAATGTTCCATAACACTTGCCATCACAACACCCCATGACGCTGGTCATCACAATTATCCATGGACTTCTCATCACAATGCTCCATGACCTTTGTCATCACAATTCTCAGTACACTTGTCATCACAATGCTCCCTGACACTGGTCGTCAGTATGCTCCTTGTACCCTGTCATGACAAGTCTCCATGCCTTTTTCATCACAATGATCCATGCCATTGTCATCACAATGCTCCATGCCATTGTCATCACAATACTCCACAAGCTTGTCATCAGAATGCTCCGTGACCCTTGTCATCACAATGCTCCATGACACCTGTCAACACAATGCTCCACGCCCCTTGTCATTACAGTTCTCCATGATGCTCGTCATCACAATTATCCATGGTCTTCTCATCACAGTGCTCCACGGTCTTGCCATCACAATGCTCCATGCCCTGATCATCACAATATTCCATGTACCTTGTTATCACAATTCTCCATGTCCTTGTCATCACAATGCTCCATGACAGTTCTCATCACAATGATACATGCTATTGTCATCACAATTCTCCATGCACTTGTCATCGCAATGCCCCATGACCCCTGTCATAGCAAGTTCCATGCCTTTGTCATCACAATGCTTCACGAAATTTTCATCAAAATTCTCAATGCCCGTTGTCATAACAATGCTCCATGCCCTTGTCATCACAATGCTCCAAGCCCTTGTCATCACAATGCTCCATTACCTTTGTCATCACAATCCGCCATAACACTTGTGCATCACAATGCTCCATGACATTGTCATCAAAATGCTCCATGCCATTGTCATCACAATACTCCACAAGCTTGTCATCAGAATGCTCTGTGACCCTTGTCATCACAATGCTCCATGACACCTGTCAACACAATGCTCCACGCCCCTTGTCATTACAGTGCTCCATGACGCTCGTCATCACAATTATCCATGGTCTTCTCATCACAGTGCTCCACGGTCTTGCCATCACAATGCTCCATGCCCTGATCATCACAATATTCCATGTACCTTGTTATCACAATTCTCCATGTCCTTGTCATCACAATGCTCCATGACAGTTCTCATCACAATGATACATGCTATTGTCATCACAATTCTCCATGCACTTGTCATCGCAATGCCCCATGACCCCTGTCATAGCAAGTTCCATGCCTTTGTCATCAAAATGCTTCACGAAATTTTCATCAAAATTCTCAATGCCCGTTGTCATAACAATGCTCCATGCCCTTGTCATCACAATGCTCCAAGCCCTTGTCATCACAATGCTCCATTACCTTTGTCATCACAATCCGCCATAACACTTGTGCATCACAATGCTCCATGACATTGTCATCACAATGGGCCATGAAATATGTCATCACAATGCTCCCAGACACCTTTCTTCACAATATTCCATGCCCTTGTCGTCCCAATGTGCCATGCCCACTCTCAACACATTTATCCATTAAACTTATCAGACCAATGCTCCATGCACCTGTCATCAAAATGCTCCATGTCATTTTCATCACAATGCTCCATGAACCCTCTCATCATATTGTTCCATGCTCTTGTCATCACAAAGCCCCATGATGCTTGTCATCACAGTACCCGATGCTCTTCTCACTACAATGCTCCATGCCCTTGTCATTACAATCCATCATGGCCCATGTATCAGAGTCTTCAGTGCCCTTGTCATCACAATGCTCCATGCCCACTCTCATCACAATAATCCACGAAACTTTTCAGACCAATGCTCCATGCACTTCTCATCACAATGCTCCATTACCCCTGTCATAATAATGCTCCATGACACCTGCCATCACAATGTTCCACAGCCTTGTCATCAAAATTCTCAATGACCCTTGTCATCACAATGCTCCAAGAACCCTGTAATCACAATGCTCCATGCCCTTGCCATCACAAAGCTCCAAGACGCATGTCATCAGAATGTTCCATGGCCTTCTCATTCATGATGCTCTATGCCCATGTCATCACAATGCTCCAAGACTCCTGTAATCACAATGCTCCATGCCCCTTTTCATCTCAATGCATCATGAACACTGTCATCACAATGCACCATGCCCCTTTTCATCTCAATACTCCATGAAACCTGTTATCACAATGCTCACTGCCCCTTTTCATCAGAATGTTCCATGAGACTTGTAATCACAAGGCTCCATGGTTTTCTTATCACAGTGCTCCAGTACCTTGTCATCACAGTGCTCCATGAACCCTGTCATCACAACGCTCCAGGAACCCTGACAACACAATGATCTGGGACACTTGTCATCAAAATGCTCCATGACCCTTGTCATCACAGTGATCCATGCCCTTGTCATCCCAATGCTCCATGATCCCTGTAATCACAGTGCTCCGTGACACTTGTCATCACAGTGTTCCATGAACCTTGTCATCACAATGCTCCTTGCCTTTGTCAGCAAAATGCTACATAATCTTGTCATCACAATGCTCCATGCGCTTGTCATCACATTCCTCCATGTCTTTGGCATCATATTGCTTCATGCCCTTGTCATCTCTCTCTTGCCTCTCTGGTTTTTACAGATATTCGGATGTCCCTTTTGACCGGTGGGAAGTGACAATTCTTTGTAGTGTGGATTTGCATTGTGTGCTTGCTTGATTGGCCAGAAAGGGCGTATGCGTTTTCTCCTGAATATATTCAGGAGAAAAGGCATACGCCCTTTTAGGCCAAGGGCATCACTGTCCAAGTTGTGATGCTTCTCCTGTGCTTTAAAGGTGATTCCAATTTACCTCTTGAAAGATGTTTTGTGCAATTCTGCCTCATTTTCCAGTCCCCTTCTTTGCTTTCCCTCAACAGAATTTTGGAAGAGAGTAGTCCTTTATAACTCTGCAGGTTTTTGAATTGCTGTGCTGCTGAGCCCCAATTTTCAAATCCCATTTTTGTGAGCTGGCCACAAATCCACAATTTTGCTTCAGGACCTATACTGGTTCCAGGGGTGGCTATATTGGTTCCCTGTGGGTGGCTGAGGCTTTGGTTAATTCTTCTTCCTGCCGGGAAATTAGAGTGACATGTGCCCGTCCAAATATCTACATCTAATCTCTGATAGGTTCTCCCTCTTCCCTTTCATCCTCTGCACAATTAGCAAACTGTGTGTACCAGGAGGTTATAGGGGCTGACTCTCCTAAGTTGGTAGATTGATAGTAAAGCAGTTGGAATACCAAACTGGAGCAGAAGGAGAAGAAAAATTAGGAGAGTTTTAGAAACCTTTCGCCATCACATGTTGTCCATTCTCTAGGTTTCCCATACATGTTATAACTGTAGTGATATTCCCTTCTACCTGGAGATTTGGGACCCATGGGATGGTTGCATGCATTACAACCTTAAGGGTCTGCATTTTCTATCCCAATCTCACCAGTCCTCTCAGCCCCAAGTGTCGAGCTTTATGTCTCATCCAGCTGTCTTTGCCGATAGGGTCATTCCAGGTTTCATCAGAACTTTTGAAGGAATTGTGTAAGAGTTTCGCTGTTTTTTGGTTTTGTTTTTGAAATTCATGTTTATAATGGGGTTGAGCTGATTATCACTGACTTGTTTATGCTGTTCTAGACACAATTGATTCCCTTACGGAGACATATCAATACATAGGTTTTAAGATTCTTACTAGTCAGATATATACCTATGTGGAAAATCAGGGTGTTGAGTCCCGTTCACTGAGGAAGGTGTAGCTCTTGTCTATTCTGTATTTGGTTTATGGAATGGTACCTGTGTTAATATCAAACTCTGGATTTATGCATCACCCAACCTCTCCTTTCTGCTGAAGCAGGCCTAAGATTTTTTTTTTATATGTGAGACTCTGTTCTCTTTTCTAATTCAGTTCATGTGTTGTGATATAGACATTCCCTCTATAAGTGATATCTTATGATAAGATTCTTTTTCTGTGTGACTAATTTCCCTTAGAATCATCATACTTAAATCCACTCATTATGCTGCTACTGGCCTTATATACATTGATTTCACGTCTGAGTGATATTCCGTTGTACAAAATTACCACAAGTTCTTTATGCATTTCTGTTTTTCCTGGGATATTTTAGGTGTACCAAAGTTGAGGTTCTTGTATGCAGAGCAGCCCTAAACTTTGGGGTGCCTGTGTCTTATTGATATTTAGTCTTCCCAAGTTATATGCCCATGAATTGAAGTCCCCTTTGCTCGGGGGCTTTGTATTTTAGATGTTTTAGTTAACAGCATACACTTCTTCAGAGTGGCTCTTGGATATTTATACCCCACCCATCAGCGTGTCTTGGCTCCCTGTTTCCCATGGCCTCTCCTGCATTTCTGGTTTGTACACATTTTTTGGATGGCCTTACTGAGCAGTGGAAATTGAGACTTCTTTGTTGTCCAGATATGCATTTCCCTCTTGCTTGGTTGGCCAAAAACTCTGTCTGTGTTTTTTTTTCTGAAGATATTCACGAAAGAAACGCATACACCCTTTTGCCCAACTGCATCACTTTATAAATTCTGCTGCTTTTCATATGCTTTAAATGTGAGTAGAATCTACCTTTTGAAATCTGTTTCCTGCAATTCTGCCTCTCATTCAGATCCTCTTCGTTGCCTTACCTGAATATATTTTTGGACGTTGGTTATCGTTTATATCTTTGCAGGTCTTTGAATTGTCTGCTCCTGAGCTGCATTTTGCAACTCGCGTTTTTTTGTGTGCTGTATGCCAAACCATTGGATTGCTTCCGGCCCAATTCTGGTTCTGGGGAGGCAGGCTGAGCCTTTGGTTAATTCTTCTTCTAATAGGAAATTAGAGTGACATGTTCCTGTCAAAACTCCTACAGCTAATCTCTCATTGGTTCCCCCTCTTCCCATTTATCCTCTGCACAAATGGAAAACTGTGTAAAACAGGAGGTTAAAGGTGCTGATTCTCCAAGTGGGGAGATTGTTAGTAATGTGGCTGGAATGGCGAAACCCAGCAACAGGAGGTCAAAAATGAGGTGCATTTTAGACACCTTTCCTGAGCACACGGTGTACATTCATCTCGGTTTCCCAGGCATGTTTTCGCTGTCAGAAGATTCCCTTGAACCTGCAGATTTGGGACCCATGGAATGGGTACCAGGCAGTATTACTTTAAAAGGTCTGCATTTTCTCACCAAGCCTCTCTAACATCTCTTAGCGTGCATAGATTCCAGCCTTATATATAATCCTGCTGTGGGTCTACATGTGTTCAATCCATGTTACATCGTAGCCCTTCAACAAAAGTTGTAAGAATTTTTGTCTGTCTCACTGTTTTTATAAATATTTTTAAATTTATTTTTATATTGGTTACTGCTGATTTTCAAAGCTCTGTTTTTTGCTGCTGTACATCCACTTGATTCACGTACTGTGAGACAACAATAAATTCTTTTTCAGATGCTTACCAGTCATATGTATTATTTTCCAGGGACTTGAGTGGGCTGAGTGCAGTTCTTTGAGGTACCATGTAGGCCTTGTCAGTTATTCAATTTGGTACTTGGAATGGTATCTTTGCTAATTTCAACCTCCTGGATAATACCTCACCATTCCCCACCTTTCCCATTTAGCAGCCTTATGTCTATTTTCTACATATTTGACTATGTTTCTGTATTTTAATTTATTTCATGTGTAGCCATTTTTGATTCCACCTTTAAGTGACATCTTATGATATGTGTCTTTTTCTTTCTGACATATGTCACTTAGAATGATCGTATGTAACTCCTCCAGAGTTGTTCCAACTGGCCTTATTTCATTGATTTCTGGATGAGTCATATTCGACTCTACGTAAGTACCCCATCTCTTTTATCCATTTTATCCTTCCAGGGACATTTAGGTTATATCCAAGTTGAGGCCCTTTTTAACAGAGAGGTGGTAAACGTTGGGGTGCCTGTTTTCTGTCGATTGTTGTTTTTCCCAAGGTATACGCCCATGAGTGCAAGTGCCCTATGCTCTGTAGCTCATTTTTTAGATGTTTTAGCAAACACAATACACTTCTCCAGAGTGGCCGTTGGCAAATTACATTTCCACTATCAGCCTCACAGGGCTCCCTTTTCTCCTCATCCTGTCTTGCATTTCTGGTGTTTACACTTTATGTGGATGGCCCTTCTGACTGATGTGAAGTGATACATTTTGTAGTATTGATTTCCAGTGTCCACCTGTTTGGTTGGATAAAAAGTGTGTATGGCCTTTACTTGAATATATTCAGAAAAAATGCATACGCCCTGTTTGGCTAACTGTGTCATTGACGATGTTCAGACCCTTTTCTTGTGCTTTAACGGGGAGTCCTTTCTACCTGTTCAAATATGTTTCCTGCCACTCTCCCTTGCTTACAAGTCCTTTTCTGTGACTTACCTCAAGACATTTTTCGACGATAGATATTTTCAACTCTGCAGTTTCATGAATTTTAGTGCCCCTGAGTTCCATTATTCAACTTGTGTTTTTGGAAACTGGACACAAAACAGCGGGATTTCCTCTAGCTCTATTCTGTTTGCGTGGGCAATTCTAGCCTTTGATGAATTTGTCTTCCGGATTGGAAATTAGAGTGGCATGTGCCTGTCCGAACACCTAAGACTTGTCTGTAAATTTTTCTCATCCTTCCGCTTCATCCTCTGGACAAATTCCAAACTGTGTGCAACAGGATGTTGACGGTGTTGATATCCCCAAGTGAGGAGGTTGTTAGGAAAGATGTTGCAGGGGTGAACCCAAGCACCAGGCGATGAGGAGATGAGGTGCCTTTTCCAAACTCTTTCCGATCAAATGGTGTACCATCCTCTAGGTGTGACAGGCATGTTTTAGCTGTAGGAAGGGTCCCGTGCATGTATGGAGGACACCAGGGATTTTTCCACATCAGTGCCTCCCCAAACCCCAAACTGGGGAATTTTTAAGCTACGGCTACACGCATGTCCATTAAGGGCCTTGGGAAATAGGCAGAGCCCAAACTTTAGATGATTGAAATCTTCAGGGTCAGAAGTGCTCACCATCGGCTTTGCTTAGATTACATTTTATCTGTCATTGATAGATGATGTCAATAAAAATATCTATTCTTTTTCAGATTATTTCCCCTTATAGGTTATTGCAAAATATTCAGTGTAGTTCCCTGTGCTATACAGTAGTTCCTTGTTGATGATCTATTTTATATACAGCAGTGTGTATGTGTTAAACCCAAACTGTTAATTTATCCCTTCTCCTACCTTTCTCCTTTTGTAGTAATAAATTATAAGATTTTATACTTCTCAGAAATGGGGGAGCTGAAGAGAGGTATCATTTTCAATGGAAAATCATTGAAAACACGATTGACGCTTCAGCCAAGAGTATTCGATGTACATCCATGGAAATAAATCACTTCATTTCTCTAATGTTGACCTGACAAATAAGACAAACGTCTTCACTGAACTTGCTTATAGGAAAGTGATGGAAATATCAAATGTAAGTCTTAGAAACATCTTATTTTACCCGAGCGTTATACACTGCTCTATGTTAACTACAGTTTGGCTCACACATCTGTTCATTGAAGTTACAATGTTCTCAATTTCTGTTACTGATCCTCCAGAGTGGACCCCAACAGGAGTCCCCATGCCCAGTGTCATTGGAGCCAACAGATCAAGACTGAGTTTGGTTCAGAAGCAAAGGAAACATTATTTTGAAAACAGAAAGGAGAGGTGAGAGCATGCACTCCCCCACGGGCTGTGGGCTGGGCTGCTGTGTAGGGATCCCGGCAGCGTCAGTGGGAGGGAGGGGATGGAGATCTCGAGTGCTGGGCTGTCTGCAGCTCAGACTCTATGCTGCAGAGTCTGCATTGGACACCGCTAGCTGAGGTGTCGACCCAGCCATTCTGCACTAGGAAATCGGGTCTGAAGTGCCGGGTGTGGGACCACTGCATGCTGAACCCTAGGAGCACGTGAAATTAGACAAAGCACAAAGGAAAAACAGGTTAGACTTTATTTTATTGCCCAGATTCTCTTTTTATCTCCCAGGAGTTTTTAATGAACGTTGCCGGAGATGAACACCTCCTCTGCTTTTTGTTCTGTTCCTCATTCTTGGGGTGTTGAGGGTGCAGACCCCTCTTTTGTAACTGCTTCATGCTGTGGTGGGAGCCCTGATACAAGGGGGGAGGGGAAAACTTCTCCCCACCAGCCTCCAGGTGAGGTCGATTGTCCCAAGGCCTCCTGCCTCACTTCTCATCTGCCTGAGCACCAGCATTGGAAGTGTTATAGATTCTAATGACCTTTAAGGGTCCAGGAAACAGATGTGCAGAGATGCTGCGGTGGCAGGTTTCACACCACCCAACATTTGTTCGGCGACCTTAGGCTGACGGCTTTTGCCAGCCTAGATGCTCTGACCAGTAGTCTATGCTTTCTTTAATTAGGTCCCTGAATTAATGTACAAACAGCACCATGTGTCAGAGCCCTGCCCGCACAACTCCCAGACAGTCAAGGGTCAGTGGTGATCCAGGACCATGACGTCCACTGAGTCAATGGCCTTTAGAAGTAGCCAGCAGTCCAGCCGGTCATATTGACCATCATCACCACGGTGTCTGTAGGGCTTTCTATGGTGAAAGCATGATATACGTTTCGCCCGTCAAGCTTATTAGCTCCCCTCTGGGTGCAGTAAGTCCTGCAAGCAGTAGTCTGCTCTTTCGGGGCACAGTCTTGTTGTATTCTGAGAGAAACTCCAGGTCAAGTGATGGTCACACGAGTCATTTTGGGGGCCTGTTGCCCCCGTTTTTCTCTCTGGAGGTTGGAGTTGGAGGGCCTCCTCACTCAAGGTCAGTGTGTCCACAGAGCGACCCCTGCAACTTCAGGGCATGTTGGGTGGCTAGGATCACCACGTGGGGTCCTTTTCCCTTAGGAGGGACCTGGCCTTGGGGGCTGCTGATTTCCAGCTTTTTAGATACCCCAGTGTCCTGGCCTGATGAGTCGGTTGGCAAAGCCCTTGGTGACCATAGTTTATCATACCTGAAGGGCATTCTTGTGTTGCTCCATTTCAAGTGGTCCCAGTTTTTGCACTAAGGCTCCAAGGGCGATTAACCTATGACCGGGTATGTAAAGGTCAAAGGGTTTAGCTAAATTAGGGAGTTCCTGGGCAAGGGTCTGAATTGACTGCTCTTTCCATTCTTGAAAAGCTGCTTCTGGATTCTATTCAAAAGGATCATCATCTTTTCGTGTCAGTGTTTCATGTAGAGGCCCAGCTATTAGACTGTAGTTAGGGATCCAGATGCAGCAAAGCTTGGCCTCCCCAGGAACCCCTAAGCTGTCATCTAGTTTTAGAAGAGGTAAGGCTGCAAATGGCTTCTTCCCTATCCTGGGATGCGTTTCTCCGAATATCTGTGAGAATGAAGCCCAGGCATGTCACCTTAGCCTGGGATATTTGAGCCTTTTTCTTGGACACCTTCTATCCTTTCTTGGCTAGGTAATTCAGAGGCGTCTTTAGTAGGCCTGGCGATCAGAATGTCCTCTGCATATTGAAGGAGGGTTCCCTTTTACAGAGGTAGAAATTTTAGGCCTTTAAAGGACATTTCCCCAATGATGGTGTGGGGATTTTTGAACCATTGGGGAAGGATGGCCCAGCATTATTGCTTTGGTTGCATGTTGTGTCCTGCCACTCACAAGCCAAAAATTCTTGTGACTCTGAGATGAATGGAACACAGAAGAAGGCATCATTGAAGTCTAATACAGAATGCCATGGCCTGGTGGATGGTAGAATGACCTGCAGGGTGTAGGACATAGGAGCTACTGGAGGTATATCCTCGGTGGCTTCACTGACTGTCCTTATATCCTTTACCAGGTCCCCAGCAGCCAATGGGACTCTCGTGGTCAGGCCAATCCCAGGATATGGAGCTCACCTGGGCAGCACACCCCACCGAACCGACCACGGGGCTCTTGTGGTCAAGTCCCTCCCAGGGTATGGAGCTCACATGTGCAGTTACCCAGCAACCCATGGGGCTCTCATAGTCAGGCCCTTCCCAGGATACGGAGCTCCCCTGGGCAGGTACCCGAGCATGGCTGGACACACAGGAACTGTGCACATAGCCCACATTGCAGAGAAACCCCAGCTCACCTGTCGCTCACAGCTGACACAAAACGCCTCAGAGCAGGACTTGAACTAACAAAGAGCAGCCCTGACAGGTCTGTGACCCTGGCTATCACTCTGTGCAGCCTCTCTCGGCCTGGTCTTCCAGACACTTCCACTGCAGCCAGGGCAGCAGGCCTCTGTCTCCAACCACCATCACTCCTCTCCCTGACTCCTGGGTTCCTCTCATTAGTATAGGGTGTTCTTGAAGTTGTTTTCCACTCATGGACCAGATAAAATGATGAGAAAAAAGCCGCAGCTGCAGCCCCTTGTCTATCCTGACTCTCAAGAGCCCACACCTGTTCCTTGGCCGCGGCCCGTTTAGCAAGGTTCATTTTCTGCAAATGTGATCCCCTGAGGGGTGAGGATTGGCTGATATGGGCAGCCTGACACTGCCTGCCAGCCCTCCCCAGGTGTGCCTTGGTTGAGGTCAATATAAACACCTCTCCAGTCAGCAAGAGCCCCTGTAGCTGTGCCTGACGCCATATTCTCTGCCCCGTCAGCAGTGTCGGGGCTGGGGTGGTGGGAGGGAGTGAGGGGCCATGGCTTTGTGGGTGGCCCAGTGTGAGTGGGGCTCTGCTGGACTTTCTGCAGGAGTTGCCAGGCTGCCACCTGCTAAAGAAGAGGATGTATCACACCTACTTGCCGCTGGAATTTCTCCCCAGGCAGAGGTGAGGAAGTAAAAAGCAGTGGGGGCCGTGGCAGGAGGGGTATCTCAGGTAGGGAAATGGAAAGCTTCCAGAAGAGCATCTGGGGCCAGGACCATCCTGTCTGGCCAGCAGGCATCAAGTCGGCCTGCGTGCTGTCGCTGGTGTGGCACCACAGCCCTTCCTCTAGGCTTGCAAGTTCTTGTACATATTCAGCTGTTTTACCTGGAAAGGGTGGGAAGAGTTCAGCTGCAGCAGGACTGGGGCTCAGCTCACATTTACTCACAGACGCCTCGACACAGTCCCCCAGCTTTGCAATGAGGATGTTCCTTGTGGGGGGGGGAGCGCTGCTCACTGCATGGGAGAGAATTTCCCACCTCTGACCAACTTAAGAATTTTTTACAACTGGAGCAAGTGCCCTGATACGATTATCCTCTGTATAACTGGGGGGTTCTGTTTATTTATTTTTTTTCTTCTTTTCTTTTTGGTTCAAGGTAGATTTTATTTATTCCTCTTTTTTTTTAATTTGGAGATATAAACATGGAAATAATGCATTAATATAAAGACGTCTATGTGAAGGGAAAAACGTTTTTTGGTTTATTTTATTAAATGTTATTTATTTATTTTTAATTTTTTTAAAATTTATTTATTTCTTTTATACAGCAGGTTCTTACTGGATATCTATTTTATACATATGTGTGCACATGTGAATCCCAGTCTCCCAATTCATCCCACCACCACCCTCACATGTCGTTCCCACCATGGTGTCCATATGTTTGTTCTCTACATCTGTGTCTCTATCTCTGCCCTGGAAACCGGTTCCTCTTTACCATTTTTCTAGGTTCCACATATATGCATTAACATACAATATTTGTTTTTCTCTTTCTGACTTACTTCACTCTGTATGACAGTCTCTAGATCCATCAAGGTCTCTACAAATGACCCAATTTCATTCCTATGTATGGCTGAGTAATATTCCATTGTATATATGTACCACATCTTTATCCATTCATCTGTCTGTGGGCACTTAGGTTGCTTTCATTACCTGGCTATTGTAAATAGTACTGCAATGAACATTGTGGTGAATGTGTCTTTTTGATTTATGGTTTTCTCTGGGTATATGCCCAGTAGTGGGATTGCTGGATTATATGGTAATTCTATTTTTAGTTTTTTAAGGAACCTCCATACTGTTCTCCATAGAGACTATATCGATTTACATTCCCAGCAATAGTGGAAGAAGGTTCCTTTTCTCCACACCCTCTCCAGCATTTGTTGTTTGTAGATTTTCTGATGATGCCCATTCTAACAGGTGTGACGTGATACCTCATTGTACTTTCGATTTCCATTTCTCTAATAATTAGTGATGTTGAGCAGATTTTCATGTGCGTACTGGCCATCTCTATGTCTTCTTGGAAGAAATGTCTATTTAGATCTTCTTCCATTTTTGTATTGGGTTGTTTGTTTTATTAATATTGAGCTGCATGAGCTGTTTATATATATTGGAGATTAATCATTTGTCCATTGATTCATTGGCAAATATGTTCTGCCATTCTGAGGGTTGTCTTTTCGTCTTGTTTGTAGTTTCCTTTGCTTTGCAAAAGCTTTTACATTTCATTAGGTCCCATCTGTTTAGTTTACTTTTTTATTTCATTACTATAGGAGGTGGATCAAAAAAGATCTTGCTGTGATTTACGTCAGAGTATCCTTCGTAAGTTTTCCTCTCAGAGTTTTATACTGTCCGGTCTTACATTAAGGTCTCTAATCCATTTTGAATATATTTTTATGTACGGTGTTGGGGAGTGTTCTAATTTCATTCTTTTACATGTAGCTGTCCATATTTCCCAGCACCAATGATTGAAGAGACTGTCTTATCTCCATTGTATAGTCTTGCCTCCTTTGTCATAGATTAGTTGACCATAGGTGTGTAGGTTTATCCCTGGGCTTTCTTTTTCTTTTTTTTTTTTTCCTTTTACACGTTTATTGGAGTATAATTGTTTTACAATGGAGTGTTAGTTTCTGCTGTATAACAAAGTGAATCAGCTATACATATACAAATATCACCAGATCCACTCCCTCTTGCATCTCCCTCCCACATTCCATATCACACCCCTTTATGTGGTCACAAAGCACCGAGCTGATCTCCCTGTTCTATGTGGCTGATTCTCAGTAGCTGTCAGTGTTACATTTGGTAATGTATTTATGTCCATGCCACTCTGTCACTTCGTCTCAGCTTACCCATCCCCCTTCCGGTGTCCTCAAGACCTTTCTCTATGTCTGTGTCCTTAATCCTGTCCTGCCACTAGGTTCTTCAAAATCTTTTTTTTCTTCATTAGATTCCGTATATCTCTGTTAACATACAGTATTTGGTTTTCAATTTCTGACTTACTTCACTGTGTAGGACAGATTCTAAGTCCATCCACCTCAGTACAAATAACTCAGTTTTGCTTCTTTTTATGGCTGAGTAATATTCCATTGTATATATGTGCCAGATCTTCTTTATCCATTCATCTGTCGATGGACACTTAGGTTGCTTCCATGTCCAACCTATTGTAAACAGAGCTGCAATGAACTTTTTTGTACATAAGTCTTTTTGAATTGTGGTTTTCGCAAGGCAAATGCCCAGTAGTTGGATTGTTGTGTCGTATGGTACCCCTATTGTTAGTTATTTAGAGGAACCTCCGTACTGTTCTCCCTAGTGCCCATATCAATTTACGTTCCCACCCACAGTGCAAGTGTGTTCCCTTTTCTCCAATAAATGCCTCTCCAGCATTTATTGTTTTGTAGATTTTTTTGATGATTGCCACTCTGACTGCTGTGTGGTGAAACCTCACGATAGTTATGATTTGCATTTCTCTAATGATTAGTGATGTTCAGCATCCTTTCATGTGTTTCTTGGTAATCTGTATATCTTCTTTGGAGAAATGTCTATTTAGGTCTTCTGGCCGTTTTTGGATTGGGTTGTTTGTTTTTGTGATATTGAGCTACATGAGGTGCTTGTAAAGTTTGGAGATTAATCCTTTGTCAATTGCTTCATTTGAAAATATTTTCTCCCATTCTGAGGGTTGTTTTTGCATCTTGTTTATGTTTTCCTGTACCGTGTAAAAGCTTTTAAGTTTCATTAGGTCCCATTTGTTGATTTCTGTTTTTATATCCATTTCTCTAGGAGGTGAGTCAAAAAGGATCTTGCTGTGATTTATGTCATAGAGTGTTCTGCCTATGGTTTCCTCTAAGTGTTTTATAGTGTCTGGTCTTATATTTAGATCTCTAATCCATTTAGAGTTTATTTTTGTGTATGGTGTTATGGAGTGTTCTAATTTCATTCTTTTATGTGTAGGGGTCCAGTTTTCCCAGCACCAATTACTGAAGAGACTGTCTTTTCTCCATTGTATATCCTTAGCTCCTTTGTCATAGATGAGATAGCCATAGGTATGTAGCTTTAACTCTGGGCTTTCTGTCCTGTTCCACTGATCTGTGTTTATGCCAATCTACATACACTTGATTCCATTATGGAGACATATAAATACATAGGTTTCAAGATTGTTACCAGTCAGATAAATTCCTCTTCAGTGAATAGGGTGTTTTGTGTCCAGTTCATTGAGAAAGGAGTAGGTCTTGTCTATTACATATTTGGTATATGGAATGGTATCTGTGCTAATTTCAAACTGTGCTTTTACACATCACCCCACGTCACATTTCCCCTTAAGGAGGCATAAGTGTGTTTTCTAAATGTGTAACTCTGTTCTCTTTTGAAATTCAGTTCATGTGTAGCCATGTTTACATTCCCTCTATAAGTGATATATTACAATAAGTTTCTGTTTCTTTGTGGCTCATTTCACTTAGCATCATCGTACCTAAAGCCACTCATTATGCTGCTATTGGCCTTATGACATTGATTTTATGTCTGAGTGACATTCCATTGTATATAAGTACCACAACATCTATATCCATTTTTTTCCTTTCCTGGGATATTTAAAGTGTACCGAAGTCGAGGTTCTTGTAAACAGAGCAGCCCTAAACTTTGTGCTGGCTGTGTGTTGCGGATTTTTAGTTTTCCCAAAATACACGCCCATGAGTGGAAGTGTGCTATGCTCTGTAGCTCTGTTTTAGAAAACAACATACAGTTCTGCAGAGAGGCTGTTGGCAATTTACATCCTGTCCATCGGTGTAACCAGGCTCCATTTTCTCCATGGCCTATCCTGCATTTGTGGTTTTCACACTATTTGTGGATGGCCCTTTTGACTGGAGGTAAGGGACACTTCTATGTAGTGTGGATTTTCAATGCCTGATGGCTTGCTTGGCCAAAAAGGGCGTATGCATTTTTTCCCAAATATATTCAAGAAAATACACATACACCCTTTTCAGCTAAGGGCAACATTGTCGAAGTTCTGTCGCTTTTCATGTGCTTTAAAGATGACTCCAATATACCTCTTGAAATCTGTTTCCTTCAATTCTGCCTTGCATTCAAATCTTCTTTATGGCCTTACCTCAATATATTTCTGGATGATAGTTGTACTTTATAACTCTGCAAGTTTGTGAATTGCTGTGCCCCTGATTTCCATTTTTCAAATCGCCTATTTGTGAGCTGGCTGCAATACCGCAGGATGGATTTAGGCCCTAGTCCGGTTCCGGGGCTTCAGGCTGAGCCTTTGGTTAATGCTTCTTCCTGATGGGAAAGTAGAGTGATATATGCCCATCCAAACACCTACAGCTAATCTCTCATTTGTTTTCTCTCTTCCTGTCCATCCTCTGCACAATTTGCAAACTGTGCATAACAGGAGGGTAAAGGCGCTGACACTCCAAGTGGGGAGATTTTTAGCAATGCAGATGGAATGGTGAAGCCGAGCACGACGAAAGGAAAAATGAGGTACCTTTTAGAAAACTTTCCCAATTACACAGTGTACCATCCACTGGGTTTACCATGCATGTTTTAACTGTAGGAAGATTCCCTTAAACCTGGAGAGTTGGGACCACTAGAATGCGTAGCACACAGTATTGCTCTAAGTGGTGTTCATTTGCTCACACAACCTCAGCAATCTTGTCAGCCCCAAGTGTCCAGTCTTATGTCTCATCCAGCTGTGGGTGTAAAGGTGGTCAATCCAGGATGGATCACAGGCCCTGAACGTAATTTTTAAGATTTCTTTCTGTTTCGCTGTTTTTGCATTTTGCTTTTGAAACTTATTTTTTTAAGGGGATTTAGCTGAATTTCAGTGATGTGTTCATGCAATTATACACACATATGATTCCTTTATGGAGACATGAGAATACATATGATTTAAAATACTCAGAGTCAGATATATTCCTCTGCAATAAATAGGGGGTGTTGAGTCCAGTTCATTGTGCGGGGAGTAGGTGTTGTCTATTACATACTTAGTTTATGTAACGGTATCTGTGTTAATTTAAAACTGTGGTTTTATGCATCAACCCACCTCGCCTTTCCCCTTAAGCAGGCAGAACATTGTTTTCTAAATGTGTGACTCTGTTGTGTTTGTAATTCAGTTCATATGGAGCCATGTGTTCATTCACCCTATGAGTGATATGTTATGATAAGATTCGTTACTCTGTTATCATTCCTAACTCAGTTCATGTGTAGCCATGTTTACAGGATCTTCATAAGTGATATCTTATGATAAGTTTCTTTTTCTGTGTGACTTATTTCACTTAGAATCATCGTACAAGAATCCACTCACTTTGCTGCTACAGGTCTTATGACATTGATTTCATGGCTGAGGGATATTCCATCGTACGTAAGTACCACAATTTTTGAACCATTTTTATATTTCCTGGGATATTTAAGGTGTACCCAATTTGAGGTTCTTGTAAGCAGTGCAGTCTTAAATTTGGGGGTGTCTGTGTCTTATTGATTTTCAGGTTTCCCAAGGTATATTCCCTAGACTGGAAGTGCCCTTGCCTCTGTAGCTCTGTAGTTTACTTGTTTTAGGGAACACAATGCACTCTTCCAGTGAGGCAGTTGGCAATTTACATCCTGCCCATCAGCATAACAAGGCTCCTTCTTCTCGAGGGCCTGTCTTGCCTTTCTGGTTTTTACACATTTTGTGGATGTCCCCTTTGACCGGTGGGAAATGATACTTCTTTGTAATGCAGATTTGCCTTGCCCACTTGCTTGCTTGGCCTAAAAGGGCGTATGCGTTTTCTCCTGAATATATTCAGGAGAAAACGCATACACCGTTTTTGGCCAAGTTCGTCATTGTCGAAGTTGTGCCCCTCTTCCTGTGCTTTAAAGGTGATTCCAACGTACCTCTTGAAATCTGTTTCCTGCTATTCTGCCTTGCTTTCAAGTCCGCCTCGTTGCCTTCCCTCAACCGATTTTTGGACGATAGTTGTCATTTATTACTCAGCCAGTTGTGACTTGCTATGCCCCTGAGCTCCATTTTTCAACTCGTTTTTTGTGAGATGTACGCGAGTCCAAAATTTTGGTTCAGGACCTATACTGGTTCCCGTTGAGTGGCTGAGACTTTGGTTAATTCTTCTTCCTGCCGGGAAATTAGAGTGACATGTGCCCGTCCAAATGCCTAACAGCTACTCTCTCATTGGTTCTCCCTCTTCCCTTCCATCCTCTGCCAAATTGGCAACCTGTGCGAACCAGGAGCTTAAAGGGGCTGTCTCTCCAAGTTGGAAGATTGATAGTAAAGCAGTTGGAAAGTCAAACCGGAGCACCAGGAGAGGGACAATTCGTTCAGTTTTAGAAACCTTTTGTATTCACAGTGTGTCCATTCTCTAGGTTTGCCGTACATGTTATAGCTGTAGTAATATTCCCTTCAACCTGGTGAGTTGGGACCCATGGAATGGGGGCCATGCATTTTTGCTTTAAAGGGTCTGCATTTGCTCACCCAATCTCACCAATCCTCTCAGTCCCAAGTGTCCAGCCTTATGCCACATCCAGCTGTCATTGTAGATAGGGTCATTCCAGGTTTCATCTGAGACCCTGAAGGAAATGTAAAGAATTTCCCTGTTTTTAGGTTTTGTTTTTGAAATTCCATTTTATAGTTGGTTAGAGCTGATTCTCGCTGCCATGTTTATGCCAGTCTAGACACACTTGATTCCCTTATGGAGACATAACAATACATAGGTTTTAAGATTCTTACTAGTCAGATATATTCCTCTGCGGGAAATATGGGGTTTTGAGTCCCTTTCACTGAGGAAGGTGTAGGTCTTGTCTATTCCAAAGTTGGTTTTAGAAACGGTACCTGTGCTTATATCAAACTCTAGTTTTATTCATCACCCCACCTCTCCTTCCCCCTTAAGCAGGCATAAGATTGTTTTCTAAATGTGAGACACTGTTCTCTTTCCTAACTCATTTCATGTGTAGCCATGTTTACAGGATCTTCCTAAGTGATATCTTATGATAAGTTTCTTTTTTATGTGTGACTTATTTCACTTAGAATCATCGTACCTGAATCCACTCACTTTGCTGCTCCTGGTCTTATGACATTGATTTCACGGCTGAGGGATATTCCATCGTACATAAGTACCACAATTTTTTGAACCATTTTTATATTTCCTGGGATATTTAAGGTGTACCCAAGTTGAGGTTCTTGTAAGCAGTGCAGCCCTAATTTGGGGGTGGCTCTGTCTTATTCATTTTCAGATTTCCCAAGGTATATTCCCTAGACTGCTAGTGCCCTTGGCTCTGTAGCTCTGTTGTTTACTTGTTTTATGGAACACAATGCACTCCTCCAGTGAGGCAGTTGGCAATTTACATCCCGCCCATCAGCATAACAAGGCTCCCTGTTCTCCAGGGCCAGTCTTGCCTTTCTGGTTTTTACACATTTTGTGGATATCCCGTTTGACTGGTGGGAAATGATACTACTTTGTAGTGCAGATTTGCATTGCCCCCTTGCTTGCTTGGCCAAAAAGGGCGTATGCGATTTCTCCTGAATCAGGAGAATAGGCATACGCCCTTTTTGGCCAAGTGCATCATTGTTGAAGTAGTGCCCCTCTTCATGTGCTTTACAGGCGATTCCAACGTACCTCTTGAAATCTGTTTCCTGCTATTCTGCCTCGCTTTCAAGTCCGCCTCGTTGCCTTCCCTCAACAGATTTTTGGACGATAGTTTTCCTTTATTATTCTGCCAGTTTGTGAATTGCTGTGCCCCTGAGCTCCATTTTTCAACTCGTTTTTTGTGAGCTGAACGCAAGTCCAAAATTTTGGTTCAGGAACTATACTGGTTCCTGGTGGGTGGCTGAGACTTTGCGTAATTCTTCTTCCTGCCGGGAAATTAGAGTGACATATGCCCGTCCAAATGCCTAACAGCTACTCTCTCATTGGTTCTCCCTCTTCCCTTCCATCCTCTGCCAAATTGGCAACCTGTGCGAACCAGGAGCTAAAAGGGGCTGTCTCTCCAAGTTGGAAGATTGACAGTAAAGCAGTTGGAAAGTCAAACCGGAGCACCAGGAGAGGGACTATTCGTTGAGTTTTAGAAAGCTTTTGAATTCACAGTGTGTCCATTCTCTAGCTTTCCCGTGCATATTATAGCTGTAGTAATATTCCCTTCAACCTCGAGAGTTGGGACCCATGGAATGGGGGCCATGCATTTTTGCTTTAAAGGGTCTGCATTTGCTCACCCAATCTCACCAATCCTCTCAGTCCCAAGTGTCCAGCCTTATGCCACATCCAGCTGTAATTGTAGATAGGGTCATTCCAGGTTTCATCAGAGACCCTGAAGGAATTGTAAAGACTTTCCCTGTTTTTTGGTTTTGTTTTTGAAATTCCTTTTTATAGTGGGTTTGAGCTGATTCTCGCTGCCATGTTTATGCCAGTCTAGACACACTTAATTCCCTTACGGAGACATATGAGTACATAGGTTTTAAGTTTCTTACTAGTCAGATCTATTCCTCTGCGGGAAATATGGGGTTTTGAGTCCCTTTCACTGAGGAAGGTGTAGGTCTTTTCTATTCCACAGTTCGTTTTTGGAACGGTACCTGTGCTTATCTCAAACTCTGGTTTTATGCATCACCCCACCTCTCCTTCCCGCTTAAGCAGGCATAAGAGTGTTTTCTAAATGTGAGACTCTGTTCTCTTTCCTAACTCAGTTCATGTGTAGCCATGTTTACAGGATCTTCATCAGTGATATATTATGATAAGTTTCTTTGTCTGTGTGACTTATTTCACTTAGAATCATCGTACCTGAATCCACTCTCTTTGCTGCTCCTGGTCTTATGACATTGATTTCATGGCTGAGGGATATTCCATCGTACATAAGTACCACAATTTTTTGAACCATTTTTATATTTCCTGGGATATTTAAGGTGTACCCAAGTTGAGGTTCTTGTAAGCAGTGCAGCCCTAAATTTGCTGGTGGCTCTGTCTTATTGATTTTCAGTTTTCCCAAGGTATATTCCCTAGACAGGAAGTGCCCTTGGCTCTGTAGCTCTGTTGTTTACTTGTTTAAGGGAACACAATGCACTCCTCCTGTGACTCAGTGGGCAATTTACATCCCGCCCATCAGCATAACAAGGCTCCCTGTTCTCCAGGGCCTGTCTTGCCTTTCTGGTTTTTACACATATTGTGGATGTCCCTTTTGACTGGTGGGAAGTGATACTTCTTTGTAGTGCAGATTTGCATTGCCCGCTTGCTTGCTTGGCCAAAAAGGGCGTATGCATTTTCTCCTGAATATATTCAGTAGAAAACACATATGCCCTTTTTGGCCAGGTGCATCATTGTCGAAGTTGTGCCCCACTTCCTGTGCTTTAAAGGCGATTCCATCGTACCTCTTGAAATTTATTTCCTGCTATTCTGCCTCGCTTTCAAGTCCACCTCGTTGCCTTCCCTCAAGAGATTTTTGGACGATAGTTGTCCTTTATTATTCTGCCAGTTTGTGAATTGCTGTACCCATGAGCTCCATTTTTCAACTCGTTTTTTGTGAGCTGAACGCAAGTCCAATATTTTGGTTCAGGAACTTTACTGGTTCCCGGTGGGTGGCTGAGACTTTGGTTAATTCTTCTTCCTGCCGGGAACTTAGAGTGCAATGTGCCCGTCCAAATGCCAAACAGCTACTCTCTCCCTGGTTCTCCCTCTTCCCTTCCATCCTCTGCCAAATTGGCAACCTGTGCAAACCAGGAGGTTAAAGGGGCTGTCTCTCCAAGTTGGGAGATTGATAATAAAGCAGTTGGAAAGTCAAACCGGAGCACCAGGAGAAGGACTATTAGTTGAGTTTTAGAAAACTTTTGTATTCACAGTGTGTCCATTCTCTAGGTTTCCCGTACATGTTATAGCTGTAGTAATATTCCCTACAACCTGGAGAGTTGGGACCCATGGAATGGGGGCCATACATTATTGCATTAAAGGGTCTGCGTTTGCTCACCCAATCTCACCAATCCTCTCAGTCCCAAGTGTCCAGCCTTATGCCACATCCAGCTGTCATTGTAGATAGGGTCATTCCAGGTTTCATCAGAGACCCTGAAGGAATTGTAAAGAATTTCCCTGTGTCTTGGTTTTGGTTTTGAAATTCCTTTTTATAGTGGGTTTGAGCTGATTCTTGCTGCCATGTTTATGCCAGTCTAGACACACTTGATTCCCTTACAGAGACATATGAATACATAGGTTTTAAGATTCTTACTAGTCAGATCTATTCCTCTGCATGAAATATGGGGTTTTGAGTCCCTTTCACTGAGGAAGGTGTAGGTCTTGTCTATTCCACAGTTGGTTTTAGAAATGGTACCCGGGCTTATATCAACTCTGGTTTTATGCATCACCCCACCTCTCCTTCCCCCTTAAGCAGGCATAACAGTGTTTTCTAAATGTGAGACTCTGTTCTCTTTCTTAACTCAGTTCATGTGTAGCCATGTTTACAGGATCTTCATAAGTGATATCTTATGATAAGTTTCTTTGTTCTGTGTGACTTATTTCACTTAGAATCATCGTACCTGAATCCACTCACTTTGCTGCTCCTGGTCTTATGACATTGATTTCATGGCTGAGGGATATACCATCGTACATAAGTACCACAATTTTTTGAACCATTTTTATATTTCCTGGGATATTTAAGGTGTACCCAAGTTGAGGTTGTTGTAAGAAGTGCAGCCCTAAATTTGGGGGTTGCTCTGTCTTATTGATTTTCAGTTTTCCCAAGGTATATTCCCTAGACTGGAAGTGCCCTTGGCTCTGTAGCTCTGTTATTTACTTGTTTTAGGAAACACAATGCACTCCTCCAGTGAGGCAGTTGTCAATTTACATCCCGCCCATCAGCATAACAAGGCTCCCTGTTCTCCAGAGCCGGTCTTGCCTTTCTGGTTTTTACACATTTTGTGGATGTCCCGTTTGACCAGTGGGAAGTGACACTTCTTTGTAGTGCAGATTTGCATTGCCCGCTTGCTTGCTTGGCCAGAAGAGCCTATGCGTTTTCTCCTGAATATATTCAGGAGAAAACGCATACGCCCTTTTTGGCCAAGTGCGTCATTGTCGAAGTTGTGCCCCTATTCCTGTGCTTTAAAGGCGATTCTAACGTACCTCTTGAAATCTATTTCCTGCTATTCTGCCTCGCTTTCAAGTCCGCCTCGTTGCCTTCCCTCAACAGATTTTTGGACGATAGTTGTCCTTTATTACTCTGCCAGGTTGTGAATTGCTGTACCCCTGAGCTCCATTTTTCAACTCGTTTTTTTGTGAGCTAAACGCAAGTCCTATATTTTGGTTCAGGACCTATACTGGTTACTGGTGTGTTTCTGAGACTTTGGTTAATTCTTCTTCCTGCCGGGAAAGTAGTGTGACATGTGCCCGTCCAAATGCCTAACAGCTAGCTCTCATTGGTTCTCCCTCTTCCCTTCCATCCTCTGCCAAATTGGCAACCTGTGCGAACCAGGAGCTTAAAGGGGCTGTCTCTCCACTTTGGGAGATTCATAGTAAAGCAGTTGGAAAGTCAAACCGGAGCACCAGGAGAGGGACTATTCGTTGAGTTTTAGAAACCTTTTGTAATCACAGTGTGTCCATTCTCTAAGTTTCCCGTACATGTTATAGCTGTAGTAATACTCCCTTCAACCTGGAGAGTTGGGACCCATGGAATGGGGGCCAACCATTTTTGCTTTAAAGGGTCTGCATTTGCTCACCCAATCTCACCAATCCTCTCATTCCCAAGTGTCCAGCCTTTTGCCACATCCAGCTGTCATTGTAGATAGGGTCATTCCAGGTTTCATCAGAGACCCTGAAGGAATTGTAAAGAAGTTCCCTGTTTTTTGGTTTTGTATTTGAAATTCATTTTTATAGTGTGTTTGAGCTGTTTCTCGCTGCTATGTTTATGCCAGTCTAGACACACTTGATTACCTTACGGAGACATATCAATACATAAGTTTTAAGATTCTTACTAGTGAGATCTATTACTCTGTGTGAAATATGGGGTTTTGAATCCCTTTCACTGAGGAAGGTGTAGGTCTTGTCTATTCCACAGTTGGTTTTAGAAACGGTAAATGTTCTTATATCAAACTCTGGTTTTATGCATCACCCCACCTCTCCTTCCCCCTTAAACAGGCATAAGAGTCTTTTCTAAATGTGAGACTCTGTTCTCTTTCCTAACTCAGTTCATGTGTAGCCATGTTTACAGGATCTTCATAAGTGATATCTTATGATAAGTTTCTTTTTCTGTGTGACTTATTTCACTTAGAATCATCGTACCTGAATCCACTCACTTTGCTGCTCCTGGTCTTATGACATTGATTTCATGGCTGAGGAATATTCCATCGTATGTAAATACCACAATTTTTGAACCATTTTTATATTTCCTGGGATATTTAAGGTGTACCCAAGTTGAGGTTCTTGTAAGCAGTGCAGCCCTAAATTAGGGGGTGGCTCTGTCTTATTGATTTTCAGTTTTCCCAAGGTATATTCCCTAGACTGGAAGTGCCCTTGGCTCTGTAGCTCTGTTGTTTACTTGTTTTAGGGAACACAGTGCACTCCTCCCGTGAGGCAGTTGGCAATTTACATCCCGCCCATCAGCATAACAATGTTCCCGGTTCTCCAGGGCCTGCCTTGCCTTTCTGGTTTTTACACATTTTGTGGATGTCCCTTTTGACAGGTGGAAAGTGATACTTCTTTGTAGTGCAGATTTGCATTGCCCGCTTGCTTGCTCGGCCAAAAAGGGCATATGCGTTTTCTCCTGAATATATTCAGGAGAAAACGCATACGCCCTTTTTGGCCAAGTGTGTCATTGTCGAAGTTGTGCCCCTCTTACTATGCTTTAAAGGCGATTCCAATGTACCTCTTGAAATCTGTTTCCTGCTATTCTGCCTCACTTTCAAGTCCGCCTCGTTGCCTTCCCTCAACAGATTTTTGGACGATCGTTGTTCTTTATTACTCTGCCAGTTTGTGAATTGCTATGCCCTTGAGCTCCATTTTTCAACTCGTTTTTTTTGAGCTGTACGCAAATCCAAAATTTCGGTTCAGGACCTATACTGGTTCCCGGTGGGTGGCTTAGACTCTGGTTAATTCCTCTTCCTGCCGGGAAATTAGAGTGTCATGTGCCCGTCCAAATGCCTAACAGCTACTCTCTCATTGCTTCTCCCTCTTCCCTTCCATCCTCTTTCAAATTGGCAACCTGTGCGAACCAGGAGGTTAAAGAGTTTGTCTCTCCAAGGTGGGAGATTGATAGTATAGCAGTTGGAAAGAAAAACCACAGCACCAGGAGAGGGACTACTCGTTGTGTTTTAGAAACCATTTTAATTCACAGTGTGTCCATTCTCTAGGTTTCCCGTACATGTTATAGCTGTAGTAATAGTCCCTTCAACATGGAGAGTTGGGACCCATGGAATGGGGACCATGCATTTTTGCTTTAAAGGGTCTGCATTTGCTCACCCAATCTCACCAATCCTCTCATTCTCAAGTGTCCAGCCTTATGCCACATCCAGCTGTCATTGTAGATAGGGTCATTCCAGGTTTCATCAGAGACCCTGAAGGAAATGTATAGAATTTCCCTGTTTTTTGGTTTTGTTTTTGAAATTCCTTTTTATAGTGGGTTTGATCTGATTCTCGCTGCCATGCTTATTCCAGTCTACACACTTGATTCCCTTACGGAGACATATCAATACATAAGTTTAGGATTGTTATTAGTCAGATCTATTCCTCTGCGGGAAATATGGCGTTTTGAGTCCCTTTCACTGAGGAAGGTGTAAGTCTTGTCTATTCCACAGTTGGTTTTACAAACGGTACCTGTGCTTATATCAAACTCTGGTTTTATGCATCACCCCACCTCTCCTTCCCCCTTAAGCAGGCATAAGAGTGTTTTCTAAATGTGAGACTCTGTTCTCTTTCCTAACTCAGTTCATGTGTAGCCATGTTAACAGGATCTTCATAAGTGATATCTTATGATAAGTTTCTTTTTCTGTGTGACATATTTCACTTAGAATCATCGTACCTGAATCCACTCACTTTGGTGCTCCTGGTCTTATGACATTGATTTAATAGCTGAGGTATATTCCATCGTACATAAATACCACAGTTTTTGGAACCATTTTTTATATTTCCTGGGATATTTAAGGTGTACCCAAGTTGAGGTCCTTGTAAGCATTGCAGCCCTAAATTTGTGGGTGGCTCTGTCTTATTGATTTTCCGTTTTTCCAAGGTATATTCCCTAGACTGGAAGTGCCCTTGGCTCTGTAGCTCTGTTGTTTACTTGTTTTAGGGAACACAATGCACTCCTCCAGTGAGACAGATGGCAATTTACATCCTGCCCATCAGCATAACAAGGCTCCCTGTTCTCCAGGGCCTGTCTTGCCTTTCTGGTTTTTACACATTTTGTGGCTGACCCTTTTGACCGGTTGGAAGTGAAACTTCTTTGTAGTGCAGATTTGCATTGCCCGCTTGCTTGCTTGGCCAAAAAAGGCGTATGTGATTTCTCCTGAATATATTCAGGAGAAAAAGCATTCAAGCTTTTTGGCCAAGTGCGTCATTGTCGAAGTTGTGCCCCTCTTCCTGTGCTTTAAATATGAATCCAACGTAACTCTTGAAATCTGTTTCCTGCTATTCTGCCTCGCTTTCAAGTCCGCCTCTTTGCCTAACCTCAACAGATTTTTGGACGATAGTTGTCCTTTATTACTCTGCCAGTTTGTGAATTGCTGTGCCCCTGAGCTCCATTATTCAACTCGTTTTATGTGAGCTGTACGCAAGTCCAAAATTTTGGTTCAGGACCTATACTGGTTCCCGGTGGGTGGCTGAGACTCTGGTTAATTCTTCTTCCTGCCGTGAAATTAGAGTGACATGTGCCCGTCCAAATGTCTAACAGCTACTGTCTAATTGGTTCTCCCTCTTCCCTTCCATCCTCTGCCATATTGGCAACCTGTGTGAACCAGAAGTTTAAAGGGGCTGTCTCTGCAATTTGGGAGATTGATAGTAAAGCAGTTGGAAAGTCAAACCGGAGCACCAGGAGAGGGACTACTCGTTCAGTTTTAGAAACATTTTGTATTCACAGTGTGTCCATTCTGTAGGTTTCCCGTACATGTTATAGCTGTAGTAATATTCCCTTCAACATGGAGAGTTGGGACCCATGGAATGGGGGCCATGCATTTTTGCTTTAAAGGGTCTGCATTTGCTCAACCAATCTCACCAATCCTCTCAGTCTCAAGTGTCCAGCCTTATGCCACATCCAGCTGTCATTGTAGATAGGGTCATTCCAGGTTTCATCAGAGACCCTGAAGGAAATGTAAAGAATTTCCCTGTTTTTTGTTTTTTTTTTTGAAATTCCTTTTTATAGTGGGTTTGAGCTGATTCTCGCTGCCATGTTTATGCCAGTCTACACACTTGATTCCTTTACGGAGACATATCAATACATATGTTTTAGGTGTGTTACCAGTCAGATCTATTCCTCTGCGGGAAATATGGCGTTTTGAGTCCCTTTCACTGAGGAAGGTGTAAGTCTTGTCTATTCCACAGTTGGTTTTACAAACGGTACCTGTGCTTATATCAAACTCTGGTTTTATGCATCACCCCACCTCTCCTTTCCCCTTAAGCAGGCATAAGAGTTTTTTCTAAATGTGAGACTCTGTTCTCTTTCCTTACTCAGTTCATGTGTAGCCATGTTTACAGAATCTTCATAAGTGATATCTTATGATATGATTCTTTTTCTGTGTGACTTATTTCACTTAGAATCATCGTACCTGAATCCACTCACCTTGCTGCTCCTGGTCTTATGACATTGATTTCATGGCTGAGGGATATTGCATCGTACATAAATACCACAGTTTTTGGAACCATTTTTTATATTTCCTGGGATATTTAAGGTGTATCCAAGTTGAGGTTCTTGTAAGCAGTGCAGCCCTAAATTTGGGGGTGGCTCTGTCTTATTGGTTTTCAGTTTTCCCAAGGTATATTCCATAGACTGGAAGTGCCCTTGGCTCTGTAGCTCTGTTGTTTAGTTGTTTTAGGGAACGCAATGCACTCCTCCAGTGAGGCAGTTGGCAATTTACATCCCGCCCATCAGCATAACAATGCTCCCTGTTCTCCAGGGCCTGTCTTGCCTTTCTGGTTTTTACACATTTTGTGGATGTCCCTTTTGACCGGTGGGAAGTGATACTTCTTTGTAGTGCAGATTTGCATTGCCCGCTTGCTTGCTTGGCCAAAAAGGGCGTATGCGTTTTCTCCTGAATATATTCCGGAGAAAATGCATACGCCCTTTTTAGCCAAGTGTGTCATTGTCGAAGTTGTGCCCCTCTTCCTGTGCTTTAAAGGCGATTCCAACGTACCTCTTGAAATCTGTCTCCTGCTATTCTGCCTCACATTCAAGTCCACCTCGTTGCCTTCCCTCAACAGATTTTTGTACGATAGTTGTCCTTTATTACTCTGCCAGTTTGTGAATTGCCGTGCCCCAGAGCTCCATTTCTAAACTCGTTTTTTATGAGCTGTACGCAAGTCCAAAATTTTGGTTCAGGACCTATACTGGGTTCCGGTGGGTGGCTGAGACTCTGGTTAATTCTTCTTCCTGCCGGGAAATTAGAGTGACATTTGCCCCTCCAAATGCCTAACATCTACTCTCTCATTGGTTCTCACTCTTCCCTTCCATCCTCTGCCAAATTGGAAACCTGTGCGAACCAGGAGGTTAAAGGTGTTGTCTCTCCAAGTTGGGAGATTGATAGTAAAGCAGTTGGAAAGTTAAACCGGAGCACCAGGAGAGG
This sequence comes from Mesoplodon bidens, assembly GCF_964165515.1. Taxonomy (NCBI): domain Eukaryota; kingdom Metazoa; phylum Chordata; class Mammalia; order Artiodactyla; family Ziphiidae; genus Mesoplodon; species Mesoplodon bidens. The sequence continues at coordinate 729,470 of NW_027671174.1, forward strand.
GACTACTCGTTGAGTTTTAGAAACCTTTTGTATTCACAGTGTGTCCATTCTCTAGCTTTCCCGTACATGTTATAGCTGTAGTAATATTCCCTTCAACATGGAGAGTTGGGACCCATGGAATGGGGGCCATGCATTTTTGCTATAAAGGGTCTGCATTTGCTCACCCAATCTCACCATACCTCTCAGTCCCAAGTGTCCAGCCTTATGCCACATCCAGCTGTCATTGTAGATACGGTCATTCCAGGTTTCATCAGAGACCCTGAAGGAAATGTAAATAATTTCCCTGTTTTTTGGTTTTGTTTTTGAAATTCCTTTTTATAGTGGGTTTGAGCTGATTCTCGCTGCCATGTTTATGCCAGTCTAGACAAACTTGATTCCCTTACAGAGACATATCAATACATAGGTTTTAAGATTCTTCCTAGTCAGATCTATTCCTCTGTGGGAAATATGGGGTTTTGAGTCCCTTCCACTGAGGAAGGTGTAGGTCTTGTCTATTCCACAGTTGGTTTTAGAAATGGTACCTGTGCTTATATCAAACTCTGGTTTTATGCATCACCCCACCTCTCCTTTCCCCTTAAGCAGGCATAAGAGTGTTTTCTAAATGTGAGACTCTGTTCTCTTTCCTAACTCAGTTCATGTGTAGCCATGTTTACAGGATCTTCATAAGTGATATCTTATGATAACTTTCTTTTTCTGTGTGACATATTTCACTTAGAATCATCGTACCAGAATCTACTCACTTTGCTGCTCCTGGTCTTATTACATTGATTTCATGGCTGAGGGATATTCCATCATACATATATACCACAGTTTTTTGAAACATTTTTGTATTTCCTGGGATATTTATGGTGTACCCAAGTTCAGGTTCTTGTAAGCAGTGCAGCCCTAAATTTGGGGGTGGCTCTGTCTTATTGATTTTCAGTTTTCCCAATGTATATTCCCTAGACTGGAAGTGCCCTTGGCTCTGTAGCTCTGTTGTTTACATGTTTTAGGGAACGCAGTGCACTCCTCCAGTGAGGCAGTTGGCAATTTACATCCCGCCCATCAGCATAACAAGGCTCCCTGTTCTCCAGGGCCTGTCTTGACTTTCTGGTTCTTACACATTTTGTGGATGTCCCTTTTGACCGGTGGGAAGTGATACTTCTTTGTAGTGCCGATTTGCATTGCCCGATTGCTTGCTTGGCCAAAAAGGGTGTATGCGTTTTCTCCTGAATATATTCAGGAGAAAACGCATATGCCCTTTTTGGCCAAGTGCGTCATTGTCGAAGTTGTGCCCCTCTTCCTGTGCTTTAAAGGCGATTCCAACGTACCTCTTGAAATCTGTTTCCTGCTATTCTGCCTCGCTTTCAAGTCCGCCTCGTTGCCTTTCCTCAACAGATTTTTGGACGATAGTTGTCCTTTATTACTCTGCCAGTTTGTGAACTGCTGTGCCCCTGAGCTCCATTTTTCAACTCGTTTTTTGTGAGCTGTACGCAAGTCCAAAATTTTGGTTCAGGACCTATACTGGTTCCCGGTGGGTGGCTGAGACTCTGGTTAATTCTTCTTCCTGCCGGGAAATTAGAGTGATATGTGCCCGTCCAAATGCCTAACAGCTACTCTCTCATTGGTTCTCCCTCTTCCCTTCCATCCTCTGCCAAATTGGCAACCTGAGCGAACCAGGAGGTTAAAATGGTTGTCTCTCCAACTTGGGAGATTGATAGCAAAGCAGTTGGAAAGTCAAAGCGGAGCAACAGGAGAGGGACTACTCATTGAGTTTTAGAAAACTTTTGTATTCACAGTGTGTCCATTCTCTAGGTTTCCCGTACATGTTATATCTGTAGTAATATTCCCTTCAACATGGAGAGTTGGGACCCAAGGAATGGGGGCCATGCATTTTTGCTTTAAAGGGTCTGCATTTGCTCACCCAATCTCACCAATCCTCTCAGTCCCAAGTGTCCAGCCTTATGCCACATCCAGCTGTCATTGTATATAGGGTCATTCCAGGTTTTATCGGAAACCCTGAAGGAATTGTAAAGAATTTTCCTGTTTTTAGGATTTGTTTTTGAAATTCCTTTTTATAGTGGGTTGGAGCTGATTCTCGCTGCCATGTTTATGCGAGTCTAGACACACTTGATTCCCTTACGGAGACATAACAATACATAGGTTTTAAGATTCTTACTAGTCAGATCAATTCCTCTGCGAGAAATATGGGGTTTTGAGTCCCTTTCACTGAGGAAGGTGTAGGTCTTGTCTATTCCAAAGTTTGTTTTAGAAACGGTACCTGTGCTTATATCAAACTCTAGTTTTATGCATCACCCCACCTCTCCTTCCCCCTTAAGCAGGCATAAGAGTGTTTTCTAAATGTGAGACTCTGTTCTCTTTCCTAACTCAGTTCATGTGTAGCCATGTTTACAGGATCTTCATAAGTGATATCTTATGATAAGTTTCTTTTTACTGTGTGACTTATTTCACTTAGAATCATCGTGCCTGAATCCACTCACTTTGCTGCTCCTGGTTTTATGACATTGATTTCATGGCTGAGGGATATTCCATCGTACATAATTACCGCAATTTTTGGAACCATTTTTATATTTCCTGGGATATTTAAGGTGTACCCAAGTTGAGGTACTTGTAAGCAGTGCAGCCCTAAATTTGGGGGTGCTTCTGTCTTATTGATTTTCAGTTTTCCCAAGGTATATTCACTAGACTGGAAGTGCCCTTGGCTCTGTAGCTCTGTTGTTTTCTTGTTTTAGGAAACACAATGCACTCCTCCAGTGAGGCAGTTGTCAATTTACATCCCGCCCATCAGCATATCAAGGCTCCCTGTTCTCCAGGGCCTGTCTTGCCTTTCTGGTTTTTACACATTTTGTGGATGTCCCCTTTGCCCGGTGGGAAGTGATACTTCTTTGTAGTGCAGATTTGCATTGCCCGCTTGCTTGCTTGGCCAAAATGGGCGTATGCGTTCTCTCCTGATTATATTCAGTAGAAAACGCATACACACTTTTTGGACAAGTGCGTCATTGTCGAAGTTGTGCCCCTCTTCCTGTGCTTTAAAGGCGATTCCAACGTACCTCTTGAAATCTATTTCCTGCTATTCTGCCTCGCTTTCAAGTCCGCCTCGTTGCCTTCCCTCCACAGATTTTTGGACGATAGTTGTCCTTTATTAATCTGACAGTTTTTGAATTGCTGTACCCCTGAGCTCCATTTTTCAACTCGTTTTTTGTGAGCTGAACGCAAGTCCAATATTTTGGTTCAGGACCTTTACTGGTTCCTGGTGGGTGGCTGAGACTTTGGTTAATTCTTCTTCCTGCCGGGAAATTAGAGTGACATGTGCCCGTCCAAATGCCAAACAGCTAGCTCTCATTGGTTCTCCCTCTTCCCTTCCTTCCTCTGCCAAATTGGCAACCTGTGCGAACCAGGAGCTTAAAGGGGCTGTCTCTCCAATTTGGGAGATTTATAGTAAAGCAGTTGGAAAGTCAAACCGGAGCACAAGGAGAGGGACTATTCGTTGAGTTTTAGAAACCTTTTGTATTCACAGTGTGTCCATTCTCTAGGTTTCCCGTACATGTTATAGCTGTAGTAATATTCCCTTCAACCTGGAGAGTTGGGACCCATGGAATGGGGGCCATGCATTATTGCTTTAAAGGGTCTGCATTTGCTCACCCAATCTCCCCAATCCTCTCAGTCCCAAGTGTCCAGCCTTATGCCACATCCAGCTGTCATTGTAGATAGGGTCATTCCAGGTTTCATCAGAGACCCTGAAGGAATTGTAAAGAATTTCCCTGTTTTTTGGTTTTGTTTTTGAAATTCCTTTTTATAGTGGGTTTGAACTGATTCTCGCTGCCATGTTTATGCCAGTCTAGACACACTTGTTTCCCTTACGGAGACATATCAATACATGGGTTTTAAGATTCTTACTAGTCAGATCTATTCCGCTGCGGGAAATATGGGGTTTTGAGTCCCTTTCACTGAGGAAGCTGTAGGTCTTGTCTATTCCACAGTTGGTTTTAGAAACGGTACCTGTGCTTATATCAAACTCTGGTTTTATGCATCACCCCACCTCTCCTTCCCCCTTAAACAGGCATAAGAGTGTTTTCTAAATGTGAGACTCTGTTCTCTTTCCTAACTCAGTTCATGTGTAGCCATGTTTACAGGATCTTCATAAGTGATATCTTATGATAAGTTTCTTTTTCTGTGTGACTTATTTCACTTAGAATCATCGTACATGAATCCACTCACTTTGCTGCTCCTGGTATTATGATATTGATTTCATGGCTGAGGGATAATCCATCGTACGTAAGTACGACAGTTTTTTGAACAATTTTTATATTTCCTGGGATATTTAAGGTGTACCCAATTTGAAGTTCTTGTAAGCAGTGCAGCCCTACATTTGGGGGTGTCTCTGTCTTATTGATTTTCAGTTTTCCCAAGGTATATTCCCTAGACAGGAAGTGCCCTTAGCTCTCTAGCTCTGTTGTTTACTTGTTTTAGGGAACGCAATGCACTCCTCCAGTGAGGCAGTTGGCAATTTACATCCCGCCCATCAGCATAACAAGGCTCCCTGTTCTCCAGGGCCTGTCTTGCCTTTCTGGTTTTTAAACATTTTGTGGATGTCCCTTTTGACCGGTGGGAAGTGATACTACTTTGTAGTGCAGATTTGCATTGCCCGCTTGCTTGCTTGGCAATAAAAGGGCGTATGTGTTTTCTCCTGAATATATTCAGGAGAAAGCGCATACGCACTTTTTGGCAAAGTGTGTCATTGTCGAAGTTGTGCCCCTCTTCCTGTGCTTTAAAGGTGATTCCAACGTACCTCTTGAAATCTGTTTCCTGCTATTCTGCCTCGCTTTCAAGTCTGCCTCGTTCCCTTCCCTCAACAGATTTTAGGATGATAGTTGTCCTTTATTTCTCTGCCAGTTTGTGAATTGCTGTGCCCCTCATATCCATTTTTCAACTCGTTTTTTGTGAGCTGTACGCAAGTCCAAAATTTTGTTTCAGGACCTATACTGGTTCCCGGTGGGTGGCTGAGACTTTGGTTAATTCTTCTTCCTGCCGGGAAATTAGAGTGTCCTGTGCCCGTCCAAATGCCTAACAGCTAGTCTCTCATTGGTTCTCCCTATTCCCTTCCATCCTCTGCCAAATTGGCAACCTGGGCGATCCAGGACCTTAAAGGGTGTTTCTTTCCAAGTTGGAAAATTGATAGTAAAGCAGTTGGAAAGTCAAACCAGAGAACCAGGAGAGGGACTATTCGTTGAGTTTTAGAAACCTTTTGTATTCACAGTGTGTCGATTCTCCAGGTTTCCCGTACATGTTATAGCTGTAGTAATATTCCGTTCAACCTGGAGAGTTGGGACCCATGGAATGGGGGCCATGCATTTTTGCTTTAAAGGGTCTGCATTTGCTCACCCAATCTCACCAATCCTCTCAGTCCCAAGTGTCCAGCCTTATGCCACATCCAGCTGTCATTGTAGATAGGGTCATTCCAGGTTTCATCAGAGACCCTGAAGGAATTGTAAAGAATTTCCCTGTTTTTTGGTTTTGTTTTTGAAATTTCTTTTTATACTGGGTTTGAGCTGATTCTTGCTGCCATGTTTATGTCAGTCTACACACTTGATTCCCTTACGGAGACATATCAATACATAAGTTTTAAGATTGTTACTAGTCAGATCTATTCCTTTGAGGGAAATATGGCGTTTTGAGTCCCTTACACTGAGGAAGGTGTAGGTCTTGTCTATTCCACAGTTGGTTTTACAAACGGTACCTGTGCTTATATCAAACTCTGGTTTTATGCATCACCCCACCTCTCTTCCCCCCTTAAGCAGGCATAACAGTGTTTTCTAAATGTGAGACTCTGTTCTCTTTCTTAACTCATTTCATGAGTAGCCATGTTTACAGGATCTTCATAAGTGATATCTTATGATAAGTTTCTTTTTCTGTGTGACTTCACTTAGAATCATCATACCTGAATCCACTCACTTTGCTGCTCCTGGTCTTATGACATTGATTTCATGGCTGAGGGATATTCCATCGTACATAAGTACCACAATTTTTTGAACCATATTTATATTTCCTGGGATATTTAAGGTGTACCCAAGTTGAGGTTCTTGTAAGCAGTGCAGCCCTAAATTTGGGGGTGGCTCTGTCTTATTGATTTTCAGTTTTCCCAAGGTATATTCCCTAGACTGGAAGAGTCCTTGGCTCTGTAGCTCTGTTGTTTACTTGTTTTAGGGAACACAGTGCACTCTTCCAGTGAGGCAGTTGGCAATTTACATCCCGCCCATCAGCATAACAAGGCTCCCTGTTCTCCAGGGCCTGTCTTGCCTTTCTGTTTTTTACACATTTTGTGCTTGACCCTTTTGACCGGTGGGAAGTGATACTTCTTTGTAATGCAGATTTGTATTGCCCACTTGCTTGCTTGGCCAAAAAGGTCGTATGCGTTTTCTCCTGAATATATTCAGGAGAAAACACATACGCCCTTTTTGGCCAAGTGCGTCATTGTCGAAGTTGTGCCACTCTTCCTGTGCTTTAAAGGCGATTCCAACGTACCTCTTGAAAACTGTTTCCTGCTATTCTGCTTCGCTTTCAAGTCCGCCTCATTGCCTTCCCTCAACCGATTTTCGGACCATAGTGGTCATTTATTACTCTGCCACTTTGTGAATTGCTGTGCCCCTGAGCTCCATTATTCAACTCGTTTTTTATGAGCTGTACGCAAGTCCAAAATTTTGGTTCAGGACCTATACTGGTTCCCTGTGGGTGGCTGAGACTTTGGTTAATTCTTCTTCCTGCCGGAAATTAGAGTGACATGTGCCCGTCCAAATGCCTAATAGCTACTCTCTAATTGGTTCTCCCTCTTCCCTTCCATCCTCTGCCTAATTGGCAACCTGTGCGAACGAGGAGTTTAAAGGGGCTGTCTCTCCATGTTGGGAGATTGATAGTAAAGCAGTTGGAAAGTCAAACCCGAGCACCAGGAGAGGGACTATTCGTTGAGTTTTAGAAACCTTTTGTATTCACAGAGTGTCTATTCTCTTGGTATCCAGTACATGTTATAGCTGTAGTAATATTCCCTTTAACCTGGAGAGTTTGGACCCATGGAATGGGGGCCATGCATTATTGCTTTAAAGGGTCTGCATTTGCTCACCCAATCTCAGCAATCCTCTCAGCCCCAAGTGTCCAGCCTTATGCCACATCCAGCTGGCATTGTAGATAGGGTCATTCCAGGTTTCATTAGAGACCCTGAAGGTTTTTTAAAGAATTTCCCTGTTTTTTAGTTTTGTATTTGAAATTCCTTTTTATAGTGTGTTTGAGCTGTTTCTCGCTGCCATGTTTATGCCAGTCTAGACACACTTGATTCCCTTATGGAGACATATCAATACATAGGTTTTAAGATTCTTACTAGTGAGATCTATTACTCTGCGCTAAATATGGGATTTTGAGTCCCTTTCACTGCGGAAGGTGTAGGTCTTGACTATTCCACAGTTGGTTTTAGAAAAGGTAACAGTGCTTATATCAAACTCTGGTTTTATGCATCACCCCAACTCTCCTCCCCCCTTAAGCAGGCATAAGAGTGTTTTCTAAATGTGAGACTCTGTTCTCTTTCTTAACTCAATTCATGTGTAGCCATGTTTACAGGATCTTCATAAGTGATATCTTATGATAAGTTTCTTTTTCTGTGTGACTTCACTTAGAATCATCGTACCTGAATCCACTCACTTTGCTTCTCCTGGTATTATGACATTGATTTCATGGCTTAGGGATATTCCATCGTACATAAATACCACAATTTTTTGAACCATTTTTATATTTCCTGGGATATTTAAGGTGTACCCAAGTTGAGGTTCTTGTAAGCAGTGCAGCCCTAAATTTGGGGGTGGCTCTGCCTTATTGATTTTCTGTTTTCCCAATGTATATTCCCTAGACTGGTAGTGCCCTTGGCTCTGTAGCTCTGTTGTTTACTTGTTTTAGGGAACACAATGCACTCCTCCAGTGAAGCAGTTGGCAATTTACATCCCGCCCATCAGCATAACAAGGCTCCCTGTTCTCCAGGGCCTGTCTTGCCTTTCTGGTTTTTACACATTTTGTGGCTGACCCTTTTGACCGGTGGGAAGTGATACTTCTTTGTAGTGCTGATTTGCATTGCCCGATTGCTTGCTTGGCCAAAAAGGGCGTATGCGTTTTCTCCTGAATATATTCAGGAGAAAACGCATACGCCTTTTTTGCCCAAGTGCGTCATTGTCGAAGTTGTGCCCCTCTTCCTGTGCTTTAAAGGCGATTCCAACGTACCTCTTGAAATCTGTTTCCTGCTATTCTGCCTCGCTTTCAAATCCACCTCATTGCCTTCCCTCAACGGATTTTCAGATCATAGTGGTCATTTATTACTCTGCCAGTTTGTGAATTGCTGTGTCCCTGAGCTCCATTTTCAACTCGTTTTTTGTGAGCTGTACGCAAGTCCAAAATTTTGGTTCAGGACCTATACTGGTTCCCGGTGGGTGGCTGAGACTTTGGTAAATTCTTCTTCCTGCCTGGAAATTAGAGTGAAATGTGCCCGTCCAAATGCCTAATAGCTACTCTCTCATTGGTTCTCCCTCTTCCCTTCCATCCTCTGCCAAATTGGCAACCTGTGGAACCAGGAGTTTAAAGGGGCTGTCTCTCCATGTTGGGAGATTGATAGTAAAGCAGTTGGAAAGTCAAAGCCGAGCACCAGGAGAGGGACTCTTCGTTGAGTTTTAGAAACCTTTTGTATTCACAGAGTGTCTACTCTCTAGGTATCATATACATGTTATAGCTGTAGTAATATTCCCTTTAACCTGGAGAGTTGGGACCCATGGAATGGAGGCCATGCATTATTGCTTTAAACGGTCTGCATTTTCTCACCGAATCTCACCAATCCTCTCAGCCCCAAGTGTCTAGCCTTATGCCACATCCAGTTGTCATTGTAGATAGGGTTATTCCATGTTTTATCAGAGACCCTGAAGGAATTGTAAAGAAGTTCCCTGTTTTTTGGTTTTGTATTTGAAATTCCTTTTTATAGTGTGCTTGAGCTGTTTCTCGCTGCCATGTTTATGCCAGGCTAGACACACTTGATTACCTTACGGATACATATCACTACATAGGTTTTAAGATTCTTACTAGTGAGATCTATTACTCTGCGCAAAATATTGGGTTTTGAGTCCCTTTCACTGAGGAAGGTGTAGGTCTTGTCTATTCCACAATTAGTTTTAGAAACGGTAACTGTGCTTATATGAAACTCTGGTTTTATGCATCACCCCAACTCTCCTTCCCCCTTAAACAGGCATAAGAGTGTTTTCTAAATGTGAGACTCTGTTGTCTTTCCTAACTCAGTTCATGTGTAGCCATGTTTACAGGATCTTCATAAGTGATATCTTCTGATAAGTTTCTTTTTCTGTGTGACTTATTTCACTTAGAATCATCGTACCTGTATCCACTCACTTTGCTGCTCCTGGTCTTATGACATTGATTTCATGGCTGAGGGATATTCCAACGTACGTAAGTACCACAATTTTTTGAACCATTTTTATATTTCCTGGGATATTTAAAGTGTACCCAAGTTGACGTTCTTGTAAGCAGTGCAGCCCTAAATTTGGGGGTGGCTCTGTCTTACTGATTTTCAGTTTTCCCAAGGTATACTCGCTAGACTGGAAGTGCCCTTGGCTCTGTAGCTCTGTTGTTTACTTGTTTTAGGGAACACAGTGCACTCCTCCAGTGAGGCAGTTGGCAATTTACATCCCGCCCAACAGCATAACAGGGCTCCCTGTTCTCCAGGGCCTGTCTTGCCTTTCTGGTTTTTACACATTTTCTGAAATTCCCTTTTGACCGGTGGAAAGTGATACTTCTGTGTAGTGCAGATTTGCATTGCCCGCTTGCTTGCTTGGCCAAAAAGGGCGTATGCGTTTTCTCCTGAATATATTCAGGAATATATTGAGGAGAAAACGCATACGCCCTTTTCCGCCCAGTGCGTCATTGTCAAAGTTGTGCCCCTCTTCCTGTGCTTTAAAGGTGATTCCAACGTACCTCTTGAAATCTGTTTCCTGATATTCTGCCTCGCTTTCAAGTCAGCCTCATTGTCTTCCCTCAACAGATTTTCGGACGATAGTGGTCCTTTATTACTCTGCCAGTTTGTGAATTGCTGTGCCCCTGAGTTTCATTTTTCAACTCGTTTTTTGTGAGCTGCACGCAAGTCCAAAATTTTGGTTCAGGACCTATACTGGTTCCCGGTGGGTGGCTGAGACTTTGGTTAATTCTTCTTCCTGCTGGGAAATTAGAGTGACATGTGCCCGACCAAATGCCTAACAGCTCCTCTCTCATTGGTTCTCCCTCTTCCCTTCCATCCTCTGCCAAATTGGCAACCTGTGCGAGCCAGGAGTTTAAAGGGGCTGGCTCTCCATGTTGGGAGATTGATTGTAAAGCAGTTGGAAAGTCAAACCCGAGCACCAAGAGAGGGACTATTCGTTGAGTTTTAGAAACCTATTGTATTCACAGAGTGTCTATTCTCTAGGTTTCCCGTACATGTTATACCTGTAGTAATATTCCCTTTAACCTGGAGAGTTTCGACCCACGGAATGGGCGCCATGCATTATTGCTTTAAAGGGTCTGCATTTGCTCACCCAATCTCCCCAATCCTCTCATCCCCAAGTGTCCAGCCTTATGACATATCCAGCTGTCATTGTAGATAGGGTCATTCCAGGTTTCATCAGAGACCCTGAAGGAATTTTAAAGAAGTTCCCTGTTTTTTGGTTTTGTTTCTGAAATTCCTTTTTATAATGTGTTTCAGCTGTTTCTCGCTGCCATGTTTATGCCAGTCTAGACACACTTGATTCCCTTACGGAGACATATCAGTACATAGGTTTTAAGATTCTTACTAGTGAGATCTATTCCTCTGCGGGAAATATGGGGTTTTGAGTCCCTTTCACTGCGGAAGGTGTAGGTCTTGACTATTCCACAGTTGGTTTTAGAAAAGGTAACAGTGCTTATATCAACCTCTGGTTTTATGCATCACCCCAACTCTCCTCCCCCCTTAAGCAGGCATAAGAGTGTTTTCTAAATGTGGGAATCTGTTCTCTTTTTTAACTCATTTCATGTGTAGCCATGTTTACAGGATCTTCATAAGTGATATCTTATGATAAGTTTCTTTTTCTGTGTGACTTCACTTAGAATCATCGTACCTGAATGCACTCACTTTGCTTCTCCTGGTCTTATGACATTGATTTCATGGCTGAGGGATATTCCATCGTACATAAGTACCACAAGTTTTTGAACCATTTTTATATTTCCTGGGATATTTAAGGTGTACCCAAGTTGAGTTTCTTGTAAGCAGTGCAGCCCTAAATTTGGGGGTGGCTCTGTCTTATTGATTTTCAGTTTTCCCAAGGTATACTCCCTAGACTGGAAGTGCCCTTGGCTCTGTAGCTCTATTGTTTACTTGTTTTACGGATCACAGTGCACTCCTCCAGTGAGGCAGTTGGCAATTTACGTCCCGCCCAACAGCATAACAGGGCTCCCTGTTCTCCAGGGCCTGTCTTGCCTTTCTGGTTTTTACACATTTTGTGAAATTGCCTTTTGACCGGTGGAAAGTGATACTTCTGTGTAGTGCAGCTTTGCATTGCCCGCTTGCTTGCTTGGCCAAAAAGGGCGTATGCGTTTTCTCCTGAATATATTCAGGAATATATTGAGGAGAAAACGCATACGCCCTTTTTCGCACAGTGCGTCATTGTCAAAGTTGTGCCCCTCTTCCTGTGCTTTGAAGGCGATTCCAACGTACCTCTTGAAATCTGTTTCCTGATATTCTGCCTCGCATTCAAGTCAGCCTCATTGTCTTCCCTCAACAGATTTTCGGACGATAGTGGTCCTTTATTACTCTGCCAGTTTGTGAATTGCTGTGCCCCTGAGCTTCATTTTTCAACTCGTTTTTTGTGAGCTGCACGAAAGTCCAAAATTTTGGTTCAGGACCTATACTGGTTCCCGGTGGGTGGCTGAGACTTTGGTTAATTCTTCTTCCTGCCGGGAAATTATAGTGACCTGTGCCCGTCCAAATGCCTAACAGCTAGTCTCTCATTGGTTCTCCCTCTTCCCTTCCATCCTCTGCCAAATTGGCAACCTGGGCGATCCAGGACCTTAAAGGGTGTTTCTTTCCAAGTTGGAAGATTGATAGTAAAGCAGTTGGAAAGTCAAACCGGAGCACCAGGAGAGGGACTATTCGTTGAGTTTCAGAAACCTTTTGTATTCACAGTGTGTCCATTCTCCAGGTTTCCCGTACATGTTATAGCTGTAGTAATATTCCCTTCAACCTGGAGAGTTGGGACCCATGGAATGCGGGCCATGCATTTTTGCTTTAAAGGGTCTGCATTTGTTCACCCAATCTCACCAATCCTCTCAGTCCCAAGTGTCCAGCCTTATGCCACATCCAGCTGTCATTGTAGATAGGGTCATTCCAGGTTTCATCAGAGACCCTGAAGGAATTGAAAAGAATTTCCCTGTTTTTTGGTTTTGTTTTTGAAATTTATTTTTATAGTGGGTTTGAGCTGATCCTTGCTGCCATGTTTATGCCAGTCTACACACTTGATTCCCTTACGGAGACATATCAATACATAAGTTTTAGTATTGTTACTAGTCAGATCTATTCCTTTGCGGGAAATATGGCGTTTTGAGGCCCATACACTGAGGAAGGTGTAGGTCTTGTCTATTCCACAGTTGGTTTTACAAACTGTACCTGTGCTTATATCAAACTCTGGTTTTATGCATCACCCCACCACTCTTCCCCCCTTAAGCAGGCATAACAGTGTTTTCTAAATGTGAGACCCTGTTCTCTTTCTTAACTCATCTCATGTGTAGCCAAGTTTACAGGATCTTCATAAGTGATATCTTATGATAAGTTTCTTTTTCTGTCTGACTTCACTTAGAATCATCGTACCTGAATCCACTCACTTTGCTGCTCCTGGTCTTATCACATTGATTTCATGGCTGAGGGATACTCCATCATACATAAATACCACAGTTTTGGGAAACATTTTTATATTTCCTGGGATATTTAAGGTGTACCCAAGTTGAGGTTCTTGTAAGCAGTGCAGCCCTAAATTTGGGGGTGGCTCTGTCTTATTGATTTTCAGTTTTCCCAAGGTATATTCCCTAGACTGGAAGTGCCCTTGGCTCTGTAGCTCTGTTGTTTACTTGTATTAGGGAACGCAATGCACTCCTCCAGTGAGTCAGTTGGCAATTTACATCCCGCCCATCAGCATAACAAGGCTCCCTGTTCTCCAGGGCCTGTCTTGCCTTTCTGGTTTTTACACATTTTGTGGATGTCACTTTTCACCGGTCGGAAGTGATACTTCTGTGTAGTGCAGATTTGCATTGCCCGCTTGCTTGCTTGGCCAAAAAGGTCGTATGCGTTTTCTCCTGAATATATTCAGGAAAAAACACATACGCCCTTTTTGGCCAAGTGTGTCATTGTCGAAGTTGTGCCCCTCTTCCTGTGCTTTAAAGGCGATTCCAACGTACCGCTTGAAATCTGTTTCCTGCTATTCTGTCTCGCTTTCAAGTCCACCTCGCTGCCTTCCCTCAACAGATTTTTGGACGATAGTTGTCCTTTATTACTATGTCAGTTTGTGAATTGCTGTGCCGCTGTGCTCCATTTTTCAACTCATTTTTTGTGAGTTGTACGCAAGTCCAAAATTTTGGTTCAGGACCTATACTGGTTTCTGGTGGGTGGCTGAGACTCTGGTCAATTCTTCTTCCTGCCGGGAAATTAGAGCGATATGTGCCCGTCCAAATGCCTAACAGCTACTCTCTCATTTGTTCTCCCTCTTCCCTTCCATCCTCTGCGAAATTGGCAACCTGTGCGAACCAGGAGGTTAAAGGGGTTGTCTCTCCAAGTTGGGAGATTGATAGTAAAGCAGTTGGAAAGTCAAAGCGGAGCATCAGGAGAGGGACTACACGTTGAGTTTTAGAAACCTTTTCTATTCACAATGTGTCCATTCTATAGGTTTCCCGTACATGTTATAGCTGTAGTAATATTCACTTCAACATGGAGAGTTGGGACCCATGGAATGGGGGCCATGCATTTTTGCTTTAAAGGGTCTGCATTTGCTCACCCAATCTCACCAATCCTCTCAATCCCAAGAGCCCAGCCTTATGTCACATCCAGCTGTCATTGTAGATAGGGTCATTCCAGGTGTCATCACAGACCCTGAAGGAAATGTAAAGAATTTCCCTGTTTTTTGGTTTTGTTTTGACATTCCTTTTTATAGTGGGTTTGAGCTGATTCTCGCTGCCATGTTTATGCCAGTCTAGACACACATGATTCCCTTACAGAGACGTATCAATACATAGGTTTTAAGATTCTTACTAGTCAGATCTATTCCTCTGTGGGACATATGGGGTTTTGAGTTCCTTTCACTGAGAAAGGTGTAGGTCTTGGCTATTCCACAGTTGGTTTTAGAAATGGTACCTGTACTTATATCAAACTCTGGTTTTATGCATCACCCCACCTCTCCTTTCCCCTTAAGCAGGCATAAGAGTGTTTTCTAAATGTGAGACTCTGTTCTCTTTCCAAACTCTGTTCATGTGAAGCCATGTTTACAGGATCTTCATAAGTGATATATTATGATAAGATTCTTTTTCTGTGTGACTTATTTCACTTAGAATCATCGTACCTGAATCCACTCTCTTTGTTGCTCCTGGTCTTATGACATTGATTTCATGGCTGAGGGATATTCCATCGTACATAAATACCACAGTTTTTGAACCATTTTTATATTTCCTGGGATATTTAAGATGTACCCAAGTTGAGGTTCTTGTAAGCAGTGCAGCTCTAAATTTGGGGGTGGCTCTGTCTTATTGATTTTCAGTTTACCCAAGGTATATTCCCTAGAATGGAAGTGTCCTTGGCTCTGTAGCTCTGTTGGTTACTTGTTTTAGGGAACTCAATGCACTCCTCCTATGAGGCAGTTGGCAATTTACATCCCGCCCATCAGCATAACAAGGCTCCCTGTTCTCCAGGGCCTGTCTTGCCTTTCTCGTTTTTACATATTTTGTGGATGTCCCTTTTGACCGGTGGGACGTGATACTTCTTTGTAGTGCAGATTTGCATTGCCCGCTTGCTTGCTGGCCAAAAAGGGCGTATGTGTTTTCTCCTGAATATATTCGGCAGAAAACGCATACGCCCTTTTTGGCCAAGTGTGTCATTGTCGAAGTTGTGCCCCTCTTACTGTGCTTTAAAGGCGATTCCAACGTACCTCTTGAAATCTGTTTCCTGCTATTCTGCCTCGCTTTCAAGTCCGCCTCGTTGTCTTCCCTCAACAGATTTTTGGACGATAGTTGTCCTTTATTACTCTGATAGTTCGTGAATAGCTGTGCCCCTGAGCTCCAGATTTCAACTCGTTTTTTGTGAGCTGAACGCATGTCCATAATTTAGGTTCAGGACCTATACAGGTTCCTGGTGGGTGGCTGTGACTTTGGTTAATTCTTCTTTCTGCCGGGAAATTAGAGTGACATGAGCCCGTCCAAATGCCTAACAGCTAGTCTCTCATTGGTTCTCCCTCTTTCCTTCCATCCTCTGTGAATTTGGCAACTTGTGCGAACCAGGAGCTCAAAGGGGCTGTCTCTCCAAGTTGGGAGATTGATAGTAAAGCAGTTGGAATGTCAATCCAGAGCACCAGGAGAGGGACTATACGTTGAGTTTTAGAAACCTTTTGTATTCACAGTGTTTCCATTCTCTAGGTTTCCTTTACATGTTATAGCTGTAGTAATATTGCCTTCAACCTGGAGAGTTGGGACCCATGGAATGGGGGCCATGCATTATTGCTTTAAAATGTCTGCATTTGCTCACCCAATCTCACCAATCCTCTCAGTCCCAAGTGTCCAGCCTTATGCCACATCCAGCTGTCATTGTAGACAGGGTCATTCCTGGTTTCTTCGGAGACCCTGAAGGAATTGTAAAGAATTTCCCTGTTTTTTGGTTTTGTTTTTGAAATTCCTTTTTATAGTGGGTTTGAGCTGATTTTCACTGCCATGTTTATGCCAGTCTAGACACACTTGATTCCCTTACAGAGACATATCAATACATAGGTTTTAAGATTCTTACTAGTAAGATATATTCCTCTGCGCAAAATATGGAATTTTGAGTCCCTTTCACTGAGGAAGGTGTAGGTCTTTTCTATTCCATTTTGGTTTTTGGAATGGTACCTGTGCTTATATCAAACTCTGGTTTTATGCATCACCCCACCTCTCCTTGCCACTTCAGCGGGCATAAGAGTGTTTTCTAAATGTGAGACTCTGTTCTCTTTCCTAACTCAGTTCATGTGTAGCCATGTTTACAGGATCTTCATAAGTGATATCTTATGATGATTTTCTTTTTCTATGTGACTTATTTCACTTAGAATCTTCGTACCTGAATCCACTCACTTTGCTTCTACTGGTCTTATGACATTGATTTCATGGCTGAGGGATATTCTATCCTATGTAAGTACCACAAACTTTTAAACCATTTTTATATTTCCTGGGATATTTAAGGTGTACCCATGTTGAGGTTCTTGTAAGCAGTGCAGCCCTAAATTAGAGGGTGGCTCTGTCTTATTGATTTTCAGTTTTCCCAAGGTATATTCCCTAGACTGGAAGTGCCCTTGGCTCTGTAGCTCTGTTGTTTACTTGTTTTATGTAACTCAATGCACTCCTCCAGTGAGGCAGTTGGCAATTTACATCCCGCACATCAGCATAACAAGGCTCCTCTTCTCCAGTGCCTGTCTTGCCTTTCGGGTTTTTACCCATTTTGTGTATGTCCGTTTTGACAGGTGGGATGTGACACTTCTTTGTAGTGCAGATTTGTGTTGCACTCTTGCTTGCTTGGCCAAAAAGGGCGTATGCATTTTATCCAGAATATATTCAGGAGAAATCGCATACGCCCATTTTGGCCAAGTGCATCATTGTCGAAGTTGTGTCCCTCTTCCTGTGCTTCGCAGGTGATTACAACATACCTCTTGAAATCTGTTTCCTGCTATTCTTCCTCGCATTCATGTCTGCCTCGTTTCCTTCACTCAACAGATTTTTGGACGATTGTTGTCCTTTATTACTCTGCCAGTTTGTGAATTGCTTTGCCCCTGTTCTCCGTTTTTCAACTCGTTTTTGTGAGCTGAACGCAAGTCCAAAATTTTGCTTCACGACCTATACTTGTTCCTGGTGGGTGGCTGAGAGTTTGGTTAATTCTTCTTCCTGCCGGCAAATTAGAGTGTCATATGCCTGTCCAAATGCCTAACAGCTACTCTCTCTTTGGTTCTCCCTTTTCCCTTTCATCCTTAGCCAAATTGGCAACCAGTGGGAACCAGGAGGTTAAAGGGGCTGTCTCTTCACGTTGGGAGATTTATAGTAAAGCTGTTGGAAAGTCAAAACGGAGCACCAGGAGAGGGACTGTTCGTTGTGTTTTAGAAACGTTTTGTATTCACAGGGTGTCCACTCTCTTGGTTTCCCGTCCATGTTATAGCTGTAGTAATATTACCTTCAACCAGGAGAGTTGGGACCCATCGAATTGGTGGCATGTATTGTGGCTTTAAAGGGCCTGCATTTTCTCCGCCAATCTCTCCAATCCCCTCAGTCCCATGTGTCCAGCCTTATGTCTCTTCCAGCTGTCGTTGTAGATTGTGTCATTCCAGGTTGCATCAGAGCCCTTGAAGGAATTGTGTAAGAATATCGCTGTTTTTTTAATTTTTTTTTTTTTGAAATTCAGTTTTATAATGGGGTTGAGCTGATTTTCCCTTACTTGTTTTTGCCGGTCTAGACAAACTTGATTCCCTTACAGAGACATATAAATACATTGGTTTTAATATTCTTACTAGTCAGATATATTCCTCTCCTGGAAATAGGGATTTTCAGTCCCGTTCACTACGGAAGAAGTAGTTCTTGTCTATTCTATATTTGGATTATGGAACGGTACCTGTGCTAATATCAAACTCTGGTTTTGTGCATCTCCCCACCTCTCATTTCCCCTTAAGCATGCATAAGAGTGTTTTCTAAATCTGAGACACTGTTCTATTTCCTAATACAGTTCATATGTAGCAATGTTTACATTCCCTTCGTAAGTGATATCTTATGTCAGAATGCACCATGGCCCTTGTCATAATAATGCTCCATGACCCTTGTCATCACATTGCTCCATGCCTAGTTATCACAATGCTCCATTTCCCTTGTCATCACAATTCTCCTCGTCCTTGTCATCACGATGCTACATGACACTTCTCATCACAACATTACATGCTCTTGTCATTACAATGCTCCATGACCCCTGTCATCACAATGCTCCCTGACACCTGTCATCACAGTGCTTCATGCCCCTTGTCATTACAGTGCTCCATGATGCTCGTCATCACAATTACCCAAGTTCTTCTCATCACAATGCTCCACGGTTTTGCCATCACAGTGCTCCATGCCCGGGTCTTCTCACAGCTCAATGTCCCTTGTCCTCACAATTCTCCTCGTCCTTGTCATCACAATGCTCCATGGCGCTTCTCATCACAATGTTATATGCCCTTGGCATCAGAATACTCCATGCACTTGTCATCGCAATGCTCCATGACCCCTGTCATAGGAAGCTCCATGTGCTTGTCATCACAATGTTTCACGACCTGGAAATAAAAATTATCAGTGGCCCTTGTCATCACAATGCTCCATGCCCTTGTCATCACAATGCTCCTTTACCTTTGTCACAACAATCCTCCATGACACTTGGCATCACAATTCTCCGTGATATTGTCATCACAATGGAACATGAAATATGTCATCACAATGCTCCCTGACACCTGTCTTCACAATACTCCATGAACTTGTCATCACAATGCTCCATGCCCTTGTCATCACAATGTGCCATGCCCAATGTCATCACAATAATCCTTGAAACATCTCAGACCAATGCTCCATGCCCCTTTTCATCACAATGCTCCATGAACCCTGTCATCACAATGCACCATGCCCATCATCATAATGCTTCATGCTATTGTCATCACAATGAAATCAAAATGCTCCATGACCTCTGTCATCACAATGCTCCAAACCCTTGTGATCACAATGTTCCATAACACTTGTGATCACAATGCCCCATGACGCTCGTCATCACAATTATCCATGGCCTTCTCATCACAATGCTCAATGACATTTGTCATCACAATGCTCAATATCCTTGTCATCACAATGCTCCAGACATTTGTCGTCAGAATGCTCCTTGAACCCTTTCATCACAGTGCTCCATGACCCCTAACATCACAATGTTCCATAAACACTGTCATCAAAATGTTTCATGACCATTTCATCCAATTGCTCCATGACCCTGTCATCACAATGCTCCCTGCCCTTCTCATCCCAATGCACCACAAACTTGTCATCAAAATGCTCCATGGCCAATGTAATCACAAAGCTCCATGACCTTTGGCATCACAATGCTCCATGCCATTGTCATCACAAAGTTCCATGAAACCTCTCACCACATTGCTCCATGGTGTTGTCATCACAAAGCTCCATGACGCTTGTCATCACAATGCTTTATGCCCTTCTCATCACAATGCACCATGACTGTGTCATTGCAATCCTCCAAGACACATGTATCACTGAGTTCTGTGCACTTGTCATCACAATGCTCGATGCCCTCTCTCATCACAATAATCCATGAAACTTTTCAGACCAATGCTCCATGCCCTTGTCATCACAATGCTCCATTACACCTGTCATAACAATGCTCCATGACCCCTGCCTTTGTCATCACAAGACTCCATGACCCTTGTCATCACAATGCTCCAAGTCCCCTGTAATCACAATGCTCCATGACCATGTCATCACAAAGCTCCCTGACGCATGTCATCAGAATGCTCCATGGCCTTCTCATCACAATGCTCCATGCCCATTTCATCACAATGCTCCAAGACCCCTGTAATAACAATACCCCATGCCACTTTTCATCTCAATGCTCCATGAACCCTGTCATCACAATGCACCATGCCCATCATCATAATGCTACATGCTATTGTCATCACAATGAAATCAAAATTCTCCACGACCTCTGTCATCACAATGCTCCAAAACCCTCTGATCACAATGTTCCATAAAACTGTTCATCACAATGCCCCATGATGCTGGTTATAACAGTTATCCATGGACTTCTCATCACAATGCTCCATGACACCTGACATCACAATGTTCTATAAACACTGTCATCAAAATATTTCATGACCATTTCATCCAATTGCTCCATGACCCTGTCATCACAATGCTCCCTGCCCTTCTCATCACAATGCACCACACCCTTGTCATCAAAATGCTTCATGGCCTATGTCATCACAAAGCTCCATGACCCTTGGCATCACAATGCTGCATGCCATTGTCATCACAAAGCTCCATGAAAACTCTCATCACATTGCTCCATGACGTTTTCATCACAAAGCTCCATGACGCTTGTCATCACAATGCTCGATGTCCTTCACATCACAATGCACCATGCCTTTGTTATTGCAATCCTCCAAGACACATGTATCACTGTGTTCCGTGCACTTGTCATCACAATGCTCCATGCCCACTCTCATCACAATAATCCATGAAATATTTCAGACCAATGCTCCATGCCCTTGTCATCACAATGCTCCATTACCACTGTCATAACAATGCTCCATAACCTCTGCAATCACAATGTTCCATGGCTTTGTCATCACAAGACTCCATGACCCTTGTCATCACAATGCTCCAAGACCCCTGTAATCACAATGCTCCATGCCCATGTTATCACAAAGCTCCCTGACGCATGTCATCAGAATGCTCCATGGCCTTCTCATCACAATGCTCCATGCCCTTTTCATCACAATGCTCCAAGACCCCTGTAATAACAATACTCCATGCCACTTTTCATCTCAGTGCTCCATGAACCCTGTCATCACAATGCACCATGCCCATCATCATAATGCTTCATGCTATTGTCATCACAATGAAATCAAAATTCTCCATGACCTCTGTCATCACAATGCTCCAAATCCCTGTGATCACAATGTTCCATAAAACTTGTCATCACAACGCCCCATGATGCTGGTTACCACAATTATCCATGGACTTCTCATCACAATGCTCCATGACCTTTGTCATCACAATTCTCAATACACTTGTCATCAAAATGCTCCCTGGAACTTGTCATCAGTATGCTCATTGAAAACTGTCATGACAAGTCTCCATGCCCTTTTCATCACAATGATCCATGCCCTTTTCATCACAATGCTCCATGCCGTTGTCATCACAATACTCCACAAGCTTGTCATCAGAATGCTCCGTGACACTTGTCATCACAATGCTCCATGTCCCCAGTCATCACAATGCACCATGACCACTGTCATCACAATAATCCATACCCCTTTTCATTACAGTGCTCCATGACGCTCGTAATCACAATTATCCATGCTCTTCTCATCACAATGCTCCACGCCCTTGTCATCAAAATGCTCCATGACACTTGTCATCACAATGCTCCATGACCACTGTCATCACAATGCTCCATGACCCCAGTCATCACAATGCTCCAAACCCCTT
Source organism: Mesoplodon bidens (assembly GCF_964165515.1). Lineage (NCBI taxonomy): Eukaryota > Metazoa > Chordata > Mammalia > Artiodactyla > Ziphiidae > Mesoplodon > Mesoplodon bidens. The sequence goes on from NW_027671174.1 coordinate 751,001, forward strand.
GTCATTACAGTGCTCCATGACGCTTGTCATCACAATTATCCATGGTCTTCTCATCACAGTGCTCCACGGTCTTGCCATCACAATGCTCCATGCCCTGGTCTTCACACTGCTCCATGTCCCTGTCATCACAATTCTCCACGTTCTTGGCATCAGAATGCTCTATGACACTTCTCATAAAAGTGTTACATGCTTTGTCATCACAATTCTCAATGCACTTGTCATCGCAATGCTCCATGTCCCATGTCATAGCAAGCTCCATGTGCTTGTCATCACAATACTCCATGTGCTTCTCGTCACAATGCTCCATGACCTTTGTCATCACAAGGCTCCCTGACACTTGTTCTCAGAATGCTCCTTGAAACCTGTCATGAAAAGGCTCCATGCCTTTTTCATCACAATGCCCCATGTCGTTTTCTTCACAATGCTCCATGCCATTGTCATCAAAATACTCCACAAGCTTGTCATCAGAATGCTCCCTGACCCTTGTCATCACAATGCTCCATGACCCCTGTTATCACAATGCTCCATACCCCTTGTCATTACAGTGCTCCATGACGCTCGTCATCACAGTTACCCGTGGTCTTCTCATCACAATGCTCCACGGTCTTGCCATCAAAATGCTCCATGCCTTGGTCATCACAATGCTCCATGTCCCGTGTCATCAAAATTCTCCACGTTCTTGGCATCACTATGCTCCATGACACTTCTCATCACAGTGTTACATGCTTTGTCATAACAATTCTCTATGCACTTGTCATCGCAGTGCTCCATGATCCCTGTTATAGCAAGCTCCATGTGCTTGTCATCACAATGCTTCATGAGCTTGTCATCAAAATTCTCAATGGCCCTTGTCATCACAATGCTCCATGCCCTTGTCATCACAAAGCTCCATGACCCTTGTCATCACAATGCTCCAAGCCCTTGTCATCAAAATGCTCCATTACCTGTGTCATCACAATCCTCCATGACACTTGGCATCACAATGCTCCATTCCATTGTCATCGCAATGACCATGACATATCTCATCACAATGCTCCCTGACACCTGTCTTCACAATACTCCATGACCTTCTCATCACAATGCTCCATGCCCTTGTCATCACAATGCGCCATGCCCACTCTCATCACAATAGTCCACGAAATTTGTCAGACCAATGCAACATGACACTGTCATCACAATGCTCCATGCACTTTAATCACAATGCTCTATGACCACTGTCATCACAATGCTCCATGAATCTATTCATCACAATTCTTCATGACCATTGTCACCACAATGCTCCATGAACATATCATCACAATGCTCCGTGACCCTAGTCATCACAATGCTCCATGACTTTGCCAGCACAATACTCCATGACCCATGGCATCACAATGCGCCATGCGCTTGTCATCACAATGCTCCACATCGTTGTCATCACAATGCTCCATAAACCTTGTCATCACAATGATCCATGCGTTTGTCAGCACAATGCTCCATGACCAATTTCATAACAATGTGCCATGCGTTTGACATCACAGTGCTCCACAACCTTGTTATCACAATGCGCCATGCACTTCTCATCAAAATGCTCTCTCACCAATGATATCACAATGTTCCTTAACTAATCATCTCAATACTCCCTCACACCTGTCATCACAATATTCCATAACCCTTGTCACAACAATGCTACATGCACTTATCATCACAATGCTCCATGCCCCTGACATCACAATGTTCCATAACCCCTGTCATCACAATGCTCCATGACCCTTTTCATCACAATGCTCCATGACCCCTGACATCACAATGTTCCATAAACACTATCATCAAAATGTTCCATGACCATTTCATCCAATTGCTCCATGACCCTGTCATCACAATGCACCCTGCCCTTCTCATCACAATGCACCACACCCTTGTCATCAAAATGCTCTATGGCCTATGTCATCACAAAGCTCCATGACCCTTGGCATCACAATGCTGCATGCCATTGTCATCACAAAGCTCCATGAAACCTCTCATCACATTGCTCCATGATGTTGTCATCACAAAGCTCCATGACGCTTGTCATCACAATGCTCGATGCCCTTCTCATCACAATGCACCATGCCTTTGTCATTGCAATCCTCCAAGACACATGTATCACTGTGTACCGTGCACTTATCATCACAATGCTCCATGCCCACTCTCATCACAATAATCCATGAAACTTTTCAGACCAATGTTCCATGCCCTTGTCATCACAATGCTCCATTATAACTGTCATAACAATGCTCCATGACACCTGCCATCACAATGTTCCACGGCTTTGTCATCACAAGACTCCATGACCCTTGTCATCACAATGCTCCAAGACCCCTGTAATCACAATGCTCCATGCGCATGTCATCACAAAGCTCCCTGACGCATGTCATCAGAATGATCCATGGACTTCTCATCACAATGCTCCATGCCCTTTTCATCACAATGCTCCAAGACCCCTATAATAACAATACTCCATGCCACTTTTCATCTAAGTGCTCCATGAACCCTGTCATCACAATGCACCATGCCCATCATCCTAATGCTTCATGCTATTGTCATCACAATGAAATCAAAATTCTCCATGACCTCTGTCATCACAATGCTCCAAATCCCTGTGATCACAATGTTCCATAAAACTTGTCATCACAACGCCCCATGATGCTGGTTACCACAATTATCCATGGACTTCTCATCACAATGCTCCATGACCTTTTTCATCACAATTCTCAATACACTTGTCATCACAATGCTCCCTGGAACTTGTCATTAGTATGCTCATTGAAAACTGTCATGACAAGTCTCCATGCCCTTTTCATCACAATGATCCATGCCCTTTTCATCACAATGCTCCATGCCGTTGTCATCACAATACTCCACAAGCTTGTCATCAGAATGCTCCGTGACACTTGTCATCACAATGATCCATGAACCCTGTCATCAAAATGTTCCATGACACCTGTCATCACAATGCTCCATGCCCCTTGTCATTACAGTGCTCCATGATGCTCGCCATCACAATTATCCATGGTCTTCTCATCACAGTGCTCCACTGTCTTGCCATCACAATGCTCCATGACCTGGTTATCACAATGCTCCATGTCCCCAGTCATCACAATGCTCCATGACCCCTGTCATCACAATACTCCATACCCCTTTTCATTACAGTGCTCCATGACGCTCGTAATCACAATTATGCATGCTCTTCTCATCACAATGCTCCACGCCCTTGTCATCAAAATGCTCCATGACACTTGTCATCACAATGTTCCATGACCACTGTCATCACAATGCTCCATGACCCCTGTCATCACAATGCTCCAAACCCCTTGTCATTACAGTGCTCCATGACGCTTGTCATCACAATTATCCATGGTCTTCTCATCACAATGCTCCACGGTCCTGCCATCACAATGCTCCATGCCCTGGTCATCACACTGCTCCATGTCCCTGTCATCACAATTCTCCACGTTCTTGGCATCAGAATGCTCCATGACACTTCTCATCAAAGTGTTACATGCTTTGTCATCACAATTCTCAATGCAGTTGTCATTGCAATGCTCCATGACCCCTGTCATAGCAAGCTCCATGTGCTTGCCATCACAATACTCCATGTGCTTGTTGTCACAATGCTCCATGACCTTTGTCATCACAAGGCTCCCTGACACTTGTTCTCAGAATGCTCCTTGAAACCTGTCATGAAAAGGCTCCATGCCTTTTTCATCACAATGCCCCATGTCGTTTTCTTCACAATGCTCCATGCCATTGTCATCAAAATACTCCACAAGCTTGTCATCAGAATGCTCCCTGACCCTTGTCATCACAATGCTCCATGACCCCTGTTATCACAATGCTCCATACCCATTGTCATTACAGTACTCCATGACGCTCGTCATCACACTTACCCGTGGTTTTCTCATCACAATGCTCCACGGTCTTGCCATCACAATGCTCCATGCCTTGGTCATCACAATGCTCCATATCCCGTGTCATCACAATTCTCCACGTTCTTGGCATCACTATGCTCCATGACACTTCTCATCACAGTGTTACATGCTTTGTCATCACAATTCTCTATGCACTTGTCATCGCAATGCTCCATGATCCCTGTCATAGCAAGCTCCATGTGCTTGTCATCACAATGCTTCATGAACTGGTCATCAAAATTCTCAATGGCCCTTGTCATCACAATGCTCCATGCCCTTGTCATCACAAAGCTCCATGACTCTTGTCATCACAATGCTCCAAGCCCTTGTCATCAAAATGCTCCATTACCTTTGTCATCACAATCCTCCATGACACTTTGCATCACAATGCTCCATTCAATTGTCATCGCAATGACCATGACATATCTCATCACAATGCTCCCTGACACCTGTCTTCACAATACTCCATGACTTTCTCATCACAATGCTCCATGACCTTTGTCATCACAATTCTCAATACACTTGTCATCACAATGCTCCCTGGATCTTGTCATCAGTATGCTCATTGAAAACTGTCATGACAAGTCTCCATGCCGTTTTCATCACAATGATCCATGCCCTTTTCATCACAATGCTCCATGCCATTGTCATCACAATACTCCACAAGCTTGTCATCAGAATGCTCCGTGACACATGTCATCACAATGATCCATGAACCCTGTCATCAAAATGTTCCATGACACCTGTCATCACAATGCTCCATGCCCCTTGTCATTACAGTGCTCCATGATGCTCGTCATCACAATTATCCATGGTCTTCTCATCACAGTGCTCCACTGTCTTGCCATCACAATGCTCCGTGACCTGGTTATCACAATGCTCCATGTCCCCAGTCATCACAATGCTCCATGACCCCTGTCATCACAATAATCCATACCCCTTTTCATTACAGTGCTCCATGACGCTCGTAATCACAATTATCCATGCTCTTCTCATCACAATGCTCCACGCCCTTGTCATGAAAATGCTCCATGACACTTGTCATCACAAAGCTCCATGACCACTGTCATCACAATGCTCCATGACCCCTGTCATCACAATGCTCCAAACCCCTTGTCATTACAGTGCTCCATGACGCTTGTCATCACAATTATCCATGGTCTTCTCATCACAATGCTCCACGGTCTTGCCATCACAATGCTCCATGCCCTGGTCATCACACTGCTCCATGTCCCTGTCATCACAATTCTCCACGTTCTTGGCATTAGAATGCTCCATGACACTTCTCATCAAAGTGTTACATGCTTTGTCATCACAATTCTCAATGCACTTGTCATTGCAATGCTCCATGTCCCCTGTCATAGCAAGCTCCATGTGCTTGTCATCACAATACTCCATGTGCTTGTCGTCACAATGCTCCATGACATTTATCATCACAAGGCTCTCTGACACTTGTTCTCAGAATGCTCCTTGAAACTTTAATGAAAAGGCTCCATCCCTTTTTCATCACAATGCCCCATGTCGTTTTCTTCACAATGCTCCATGCCATTGTCATCAAAATACTCCACAAGCTTGTCATCAGAATGCTCCCTGACCCTTGTCATCACAATGCTCCATGACCCCTGTTATCACAATGCTCCATACCCCTTGTCATTACAGTGCTCCATGACGCTCGTCATCACAGTTACCCGTGGTCTTCTCATCACAATGCTCCACGGTCTTGCCATCAAAATGCTCCATGCCTTGGTCATCACAATGCTCCATGTCCCGTGTCATCAAAATTCTCCACGTTCTTGGCATCACTATGCTCCATGACACTTCTCATCACAGTGTTACATGCTTTGTCATCACAATTCTCTATGCACTTGTCATCGCAATGCTCCATGTTCCCTGTCATAGCAAGCTCCATGTGCTTGTCATCACAATGCTTCATGAACTGGTCATCAAAATTCTCAATGGCCCTTGTCATCACAAACTCCATGACCCTTGTCATCACAATGCTCCAAGCCCTTGTCATCAAAATGCTCCATTACCTTTGTCATCACAATCCTCCATGACAATTGGCATCACAATGCTCCATTCCATTGTCATCGCAATGACCATGACATATCTCATGACAATGCTCCCTGACACCTGTCTTCACAATACTGCATGACTTTCTCATCACAATGCTCCATGACCTTTGTCATCACAATTCTCAATACACTTGTCATCACAATGCTCCCTGGATCTTGTCATCAGTATGCTCATTGAAAACTGTCATGACAAGTCTCCATGCCATTTTCATCACAATGATCCATGCCCTTTTCATCACAATGCTCCATGCCATTGTCATCACAATACTCCACAAGCTTGTCATCAGAATGCTCCATGACACTTGTCATCACAATGATCCATGAACCCTGTCATCAAAATGTTCCATGACACCTGTCATCACAATGCTCCATGCCCCTTGTCATTACAGTGCTCCATGATGCTCGTCATCACAATTATCCATGGTCTTCTCATCACAGTGCTCCACTGTCTTGCCATCACAATGCTCCATGACCTGGTTATCACAATGCTCCATGTCCCCAGTCATCACAATGCTCCATGACCCCTGTCATCACAACACTCCATACCCCTTTTCATTACAGTGCTCCATGACGCTCGTAATCACAATTATCCATGCTCTTCTCATCACAATGCTCCACGCCCTTGTCATCAAAATGCTCCATGACACTTGTCATCACAATGCTCCATGACCCATGTCATCACAATGCTCCATGACCACTGTCATCACAATGCTCCATGACCCCTGTCATCACAATGCTCCAAACCCCTTGTCATTACAGTGCTCCATGACGCTTGTCATCACAATAATCCATGGACTTCTCATCACAATGCTCCACGGTCTTGCCATCACAATGCTCCATGCCCTGGTCATCACACTGCTCCATGTCTCTGTCATCACAATTCTCCACGTTCTTGGCATCAGAATGCTCCATGACACTTCTCATCAAAGTGTTACATGATTTGTCATCACAATTCTCAATGCACTTGTCATCGCAATGCTCCATGACCCCTGTCATAGCAAGCTCCATGTGCTTGTCATCACAATACTCCATGTACTTGTCATCACAATGCTCCATGACCTTTGAAATCACAAGGCTCCCTGACACTTGTTCTCAGAATGCTCCTTGAAACCTGTCATGAAAAGGCTCCATGCCTTTTACATCACAATGCCCCATGTCGTTTTCTTCACAATGCTCCATGCCGTTGTCATCAAAATACTCCACAAGCTTTTCATCAGAATGCTCCCTGACCCTTGTCATCACAATGCTCCATGAGCCCTGTTATCACAATGCTCCATACCCCTTGTCATTACAGTGCTCCATGACGCTGGTCATCACAGTTACCCGTGGTCTTCTCATCACAATGTTCCACGGTCTTGCCATCACAATGCTCCATGCCTTGGTCATCACAATGCTCCATGTCCAGTGTCATCACAATTCTCCACGTTCTTGGCATCACTATGCTCCATGACACTTCTCATCACAGTGTTACATGCTTTGTCATCACAATTCTCTAGGCACTTGTCATTGCAATGCTCTATGATCCCTGTCTTAGCAAGCTCCATGGGCTTGTCATCACAATGCTTCATGAACTGGTCATCAAAATTATCAATGGCCCTTCTCATCACAATGCTCCATGCCCTTGTCATCACAAAGCTCCATGACCATTGTCATCACAATGCTCCAAGCCCTTGTCATCAAAATGCTCCATTACCTGTGTCATCACAATCCTCCATGACACTTGGCATCACAATGCTCCATTCCATTGTCATCGCAATGACCATGACATATCTCATCACAATGCTCCCTGACACCTGTCTTCACAATACTCCATGACCTTCTCATCACAATGCTCCATGCCCTTGTCATCACAATGTGCCATGCCCACTCTCATCACAATAGTCCATGAAATTTGTCAGACCAATGCAAAATGCCCCTGTCATCACAATGCTCCATGCACTTTCATCACAATGCTCTATGACCCCTGTCATCACAATGCTCCGTGACTCCAGTCATCACAATGCTTCATGACCATTGTCACCACAATGCTCCATGAACATATCATCACAATGCTCCGTGACCCTAGTCATCACAATGCTCCATGCTTTTCTCAGCACAATACTCCATGACCCATGGCATCACAATGCACCATGCGCTTGTCATCACAATGCTCCACATCGTTGTCATCACAATGCTCCATAAACCTTGTCATCACAATGCTCCATGCGTTTGTCAGCACAATGCTCCATGACCCATATCATAACAATGTGCCATGCGTTTGTCATCACAGTGCTCCACAACCTTGTTATCACAATGCTCCATGCACTTCTCATCAAAATGCTCTCTCACCAATGATATCACAATGTTCCTTAACTAATCATCTCAATACTCCCTCACACCTGTCATCACAATGTTCCATAACCCTTGTCACAACAATGCTACATGCAATTATCATCACAATGCTCCATGCCCCTGACATCACAATATTCCATAACCCCTGTCATCAAAATGCTCCATGACCCTTTTCATCACAATGCTCCATGACCCCTGACATCACAATGTTCCATAAACACTGTCATCAAAATGTTCCATGATCATTTCATCCAATTGCTCCATGACCCTGTCATCACAATGCTCCCTGCCCTTCTCTTCACAATGCACCACACCCTTGTCATCAAAATGCTCCAAGGCCTATGTCATCACAAAGTTCCATGACCCTTGGCATCACAATGCTGCATGCCATTGTCATCACAAAGCTCCATGAAACCTCTCATCACATTGCTCCATGACGTTGTCATCACAAAGCTCCATGTCGCTTGTCATCACAATGCTCGATGCCCTTCTCATAACAATGCACCATGCCTTTGTCATTGCAATCCTCCAAGAAACATGTATCACTGTGTTCCGTGCACTTGTCATCAAAATGCTCCATGCCCACTCTCATCACAATAATCCATGAAACTTTTCAGACCAATGCTCCATGCCCTTGTCATCACAATGCTCCATTACCACAGTCATAACAATGCTCCATGACCCCTGCCATCACAATGTTCCACGGCTTTGTCATCGCAAGACTCCATGACCCTTGTCATCACAATGCTCCAAGACACCTGTAATCACAATGCTCCATGCCCATGTTATCACAAAGCTCCCTGACGCATGTCATCAGAATGCTCCATGGCCTTCTCATCACAATGCAACATGCACTTCTCATCAGAATGCACCATGCCTTTGTCATTGCAATCCTCCGAGACACATGTATCACTGTGTTCCGTGCCCTTGTCATCACAATGCTCCATGCCCACTCTCATCACAATAATCCATGAAATTTTTCAGACCAATGCTCCATGCCCTTGTCATCACAATGCTCCAAGACCCCTGTAATCACAATGCTCCATGCCCATGTCATCACAAAGCTCCATGACGCATGTCATCAGAATGCTCCATGGCCTTCTCATCACAATGCTCCATGCCCTTTTCATCACAATGCTCCAAGACCCCTGTAATAACAATACTCAATGCCACTTTTCATCTCAGTGCTCCATGGACCCTGTCATCACAATGCACCATGCCCATCATCATAATGCTTCATGCTATTGTCATCACAGTGAAATCAAAATTCTCCATGACCTCTGTCATCACAGTGCTCCAAACCCCTGTGATCACAATGTTCCATAAAACTTGTCATCGCAACGCCCCATGATGATGGTTACCACAATTTTCCATGGACTTCTCATCACAATGCTCCCTGGAACTTGTCATCAGTATGCTCATTGAAAACTGTCATGACAAGTCTCCATGCCCTTTTCATCACAATGATCCATGCCCTTTTCATCACAATGCTCCATGCCATTGTCATCACAGTACTCCACAAGCTTGTCATCAGAATGCTCCGTGACACTTGTCATCACAATGATCCATGAACCCTGTCATCAAAATGTTCCATGACACCTGTCATCACAATGATCCATGCCCCTTGTCATTACAGTGCTCCATGATGCTCGTCATCACAATTATCCATGGTCTTCTCATCACAGTGTTCCACAGTCTTGCCATCACAATGCTCCATGACCTGGTTATCACAATGCTCCATGTCCCCAGTCATCACAATGCTCCATGACCCCTGTCATCACAATACTCCATACCCCTTTTAATTACAGTGCTCCATGACGCTCGTAATCACAATTATCCATGCTCTTCTCATCACAATGCTCCACGCCCTTGTCATTAAAATGCTCCATGACACTTGTCATCACAATGCTCCATGACCACTGTCATCACAATGCTCCATGACCCCTGTCATCACAATGCTCCAAACCCCTTGTCATTACAGTGCTCCATGACGCTTTTCATCACAATTTTCAATGGTCTTCTCATCACAATGCTCCACGGTCTTGCCATCACAATGCTCCATGCCCTGGTCATCACACACCTCCATGTCCCTGACATCACAATTCTCTACGTTCCTGGCATCAGAATGCTCCATGACACTTCTCATCAAAGTGTTACATGCTTTGTCATCACAATTCTCTATGCCCTTTTCATCGCAATGCTCCATGACCGCTGTCATAGCAAGCTCCATGTGCTTGTCATCACAATACTCCATGTGCTTGTCGTCACAATGCTCCATGACCTTTGTCATCACAAGGCTCCCTGACACTTGTTCTCAGAATGCTCCTTGTAACCTGTCATGAAAAGGCTCCATGCTTTTTTCATCACAATGCCCCATGCCGTTTTCTTCACAATGCTCCATGCCATTGTCATCAATATACTCCACAAGCTTGTCATCAGAGTGCTCCCTGACCCTTGTCATCAATCCATGACCCCTGTTATCACAATGCTCCATAACCTTTGTCATTAAAGTGCTCCATGATGCTCGACATCACAGTTACCCGTGGTCTTCTCATCACAGTGCTCCACAGTCTTGCCATCACAATGCTCCATGCCCTGGTCATCACAATGCTCCATGTCCCGTGTCATCACAATTCTCCACGTTCTTGGCATCACTATGCTCCATGACACTTCTCATCACAATGTTACATGCTTTGTCATCACAATTCTCTATGCACTTGTCATCGCAATGCTCCATGATCCCTATCATAGCAAGCTCCATGTGCTTTTCATCACAATGCTCCATGAACTGGTCATCAAAATTCTCAATGGCCCTTGTCATCACAATGCTCCATGCACTTGTCATCACAAAGCTCCATGACCCTTGTCATCACAATGCTCCAAGCCCTTGTCATCAAAATGCTCCATTACCTTTGTCATCACAATCCTCCATGACACTTGGCATCACAATGCTCCATTCCATTGTCATCGCAATGACCATGACATATGTCATCACAACGATCCCTGACACCTGTCTTCACAATACTCCATGACCTTCTCATCACAATGCTCCATGCCCTTGTCATCACAATGCGCCATGCCCACTCTCATAACAATAGTCCATGAAATTTGTCAGACCAATGCAACATGCCCCTGTCATCACAATGCTCCATGCACTTTCATCACAATGCTCTATGACCCCTGTCATCACAATGCTCCGTGACTCCAGTCATCACAATGCTTCATGACCATTGTCACCACAATGTTTCATGAACATTTCATCACAATGCTCCGTGACCCTAGTCATCACAATGCTCCATGCCTTTGTCAGCGCAATACTCCATGACCCATGGCATCACAATGCGCCATGCACTTGTCATCACAATGCTCCACATCGTTGTCATCACAATGCTCCATAAACCTTGTCATCACAATGTCCATGCGTTTGTCAGCACAATGCTCCATGACCCATATCATCACAAGGTGCCATGCGTTTGTCAACACAGTGCTCCACAACCTTGTTATCACAATGCTCCATGCACTTCTCATCAAAATGCTCTCTCACCAATGATATCACAATGTTCCATCACTAATCATCTCAATACTCCCTCACGCCTGTCATCACAATGTTCCATAACCCGTCACAACAATGCTACATGCACTTATCATCACAATGCTCCATGCCCCTGACATCACAATGTTCCATAACCCCTGTCATCACAATGCTCCATGACCCTTTTCATCACAATGCTCCATGACCCCTGACATCACAATGTTCCATAAACACTGTCATCAAAATGTTCCATGACCATTTCATCCAATTGCTCCATGACCCTGTCATCACAATGCTCCCTGCCCTTCTCATCACAATGCCCCACACCCTTGTCATCAAAATGCTCCATGGCCTATGTCATCACAAAGCTCCATGACCCTTGGCATCACAATGCTGCATGCCATTGTCATCACAAAGCTCCATGAAACCTCTCATCACATTGCTCCATGACGTTGTCATCACAAAGCTCCATGTCGCTTGTCATCACAATGCTCGATGCCCTTCTCATAACAATGCACCATGCCTTTGTCATTGCAATCCTCCAAGAAACATGTATCACTGTGTTCCGTGCACTTGTCATCAAAATGCTCCATGCCCACTCTCATCACAATAATCCATGAAATTTTTCAGACCAATGCTCCATGCCCTTGTCATCACAATGCTCCATTACCACAGTCATAACAATGCTCCATGACCCCTGCCATCACAGTGTTCCACGGCATTGTCATCGCAAGACTCCATGACCCTTGTCATCACAATGCTCCAAGACCCCTGTAATCACAATGCTCCATGCCCATGTTATCACAAAGCTCCCTGACGCATGTCATCAGAATGCTCCATGGCCTTCTCATCACAATGCTCCATGCCCTTCTCATCAGAATGCACCATGCCTTTGTCATTGCAATCCTCCAAGACACATGTATCACTGTGTTCCGTGCCCTTGTCATCACAATGCTCCATGCCCACTCTCATCACAATAATCCATGAAATTTTTCAGACCAATGCTCCATGCCCTTGTCATCACAATGCTCCAAGACCCCTGTAATCACAATGCTCCATGCCCATGTCATCACAAAGCTCCATGACGCATGTCATCAGAATGCTCCATGGCCTTCTCATCACAATGCTCCATGCCCTTTTCATCACAATGCTCCAAGACCCCTGTAATAACAATACTCAATGCCACTTTTCATCTCAGTGCTCCATGAACCCTGTCATCACAATGCACCATGCCCATCATCATAATGCTTCATGCTATTGTCATCACAATGAAATCAAAATTCTCCATGACCTCTGTCATCACAGTGCTCCAAACCCCTGTGATCACAATGTTCCATAAAACTTGTCATCACAACGCCCCATGATGATGGTTACCACAATTATCCATGGACTTCTCATCACAATGCTCCCTGGAACTTGTCATCAGTATGCTCATTGAAAACTGTCATGACAAGTCTCCATGCCCTTTTCATCACAATGATCCATGCCCTTTTCATCACAATGCTCCATGCCATTGTCATCACAGTACTCCACAAGCTTGTCATCAGAATGCTCCGTGACACTTGTCATCACAATGATCCATGAACCCTGTCATCAAAATGTTCCATGACACCTGTCATCACAATGATCCATGCCCCTTGTCATTACAGTGCTCCATGATGCTCGTCATCACAATTATCCATGGTCTTCTCATCACAGTGTTCCACAGTCTTGCCATCACAATGCTCCATGACCTGGTTATCACAATGCTCCATGTCCCCAGTCATCACAATGCTCCATGACCCCTGTCATTACAATACTCCATACCCCTTTCAATTACAGTGCTCCATGACGCTCGTAATCACAATTATCCATGCTCTTCTCATCACAATGCTCCACGCCCTTGTCATCAAAATGCTCCATGACACTTGTCATCACAATGCTCCATGACCCATGTCATCACAATGCTCCATGACCACTGTCATCACAATGCTCCATGACCCCTGTCATCACAATGCTCCAAACCCCTTGTCATTACAGTGCTCCATGACGCTTGTCATCACAATAATCCATGGACTTCTCATCACAATGCTCCACGGTCTAGCCATCACAATGCTCCATGCCCTGGTCATCACACTGCTCCATGTCTCTGTCATCACAATTCTCCACGTTCTTGGCATCAGAATGCTCCATGACACTTCTCATCAAAGTGTTACATGATTTGTCATCACAATTCTCAATGCACTTGTCATCGCAATGCTCCATGACCCCTGTCATAGCAAGCTCCATGTGCTTGTCATCACAATACTCCATGTACTTGTCATCACAATGCTCCATGACCTTTGAAATCACAAGGCTCCCTGACACTTGTTCTCAGAATGCTCCTTGAAACCTGTCATGAAAAGGCTCCATGCCTTTTTCATCACAATGCCCCATGTCGTTTTCTTCACAATGCTCCATGCCGTTGTCATCAAAATACTCCACAAGCTTTTCATCAGAATGCTCCCTGACCCTTGTCATCACAATGCTCCATGAGCCCTGTTATCACAATGCTCCATACCCCTTGTCATTACAGTGCTCCATGACGCTGGTCATCACAGTTACCCGTGGTCTTCTCATCACAATGTTCCACGGTCTTGCCATCACAATGCTCCATGCCTTGGTCATCACAATGCTCCATGTCCTGTGTCATCACAATTCTCCACGTTCTTGGCATCACTATGCTCCATGACACTTCTCATCACAGTGTTACATGCTTTGTCATCACAATTCTCTAGGCACTTGTCATCGCAATGCTCTATGATCCCTGTCTTAGCAAGCTCCATGGGCTTGTCATCACAATGCTTCATGAACTGGTCATCAAAATTATCAATGGCCCTTCTCATCACAATGCTCCATGCCCTTGTCATCACAAAGCTCCATGACCCTTGTCATCACAATGCTCCAAGCCCTTGTCATCAAAATGCTCCATTACCTGTGTCATCACAATCCTCCATGACACTTGGCATCACAATGCTCCATTCCATTGTCATCGCAATGACCATGACATATCTCATCACAATGCTCCCTGACACCTGTCTTCACAATACTCCATGACCTTCTCATCACAATGCTCCATGCCCTTGTCATCACAATGTGCCATGCCCACTCTCATCACAATAGTCCATGAAATTTGTCAGACCAATGCAACATGCCCCTGTCATCACAATGCTGCATGCACTTTCATCACAATGCTCTATGACCCCTGTCATCACAATGCTCCGTGACTCCAGTCATCACAATGCTTCATGACCATTGTCACCACAATGCTCCATGAACATATCATCACAATGCTCCGTGACCCTAGTCATCACAATGCTCCATGCTTTTCTCAGCACAATACTCCATGACCCATGGCATCACAATGCACCATGCGCTTGTCATCACAATGCTCCACATCGTTGTCATCACAATGCTCCATAAACCTTGTCATCACAATGCTCCATGCGTTTGTCAGCACAATGCTCCATGACCCATATCATAACAATGTGCCATGCGTTTGTCATCACAGTGCTCCACAACCTTGTTATCACAATGCTCCATGCACTTCTCATCAAAATGCTCTCTCACCAATGATATCACAATGTTCCTTAACTAATCATCTCAATACTCCCTCACACCTGTCATCACAATGTTCCATAACCCTTGTCACAACAATGCTACATGCAATTATCATCACAATGCTCCATGCCCCTGACATCACAATATTCCATAACCCCTGTCATCAAAATGCTCCATGACCCTTTTCATCACAATGCTCCATGACCCCTGACATCACAATGTTCCATAAACACTGTCATCAAAATGTTCCATGATCATTTCATCCAATTGCTCCATGACCCTGTCATCACAATGCTCCCTGCCCTTCTCTTCACAATGCACCACACCCTTGTCATCAAAATGCTCCAAGGCCTATGTCATCACAAAGTTCCATGACCCTTGGCATCACAATGCTGCATGCCATTGTCATCACAAAGCTCCATGAAACCTCTCATCACATTGCTCCATGACGTTGTCATCACAAAGCTCCATGTCGCTTGTCATCACAATGCTCGATGCCCTTCTCATAACAATGCACCATGCCTTTGTCATTGCAATCCTCCAAGAAACATGTATCACTGTGTTCCGTGCACTTGTCATCAAAATGCTCCATGCCCACTCTCATCACAATAATCCATGAAACTTTTCAGACCAATGCTCCATGCCCTTGTCATCACAATGCTCCATTACCACAGTCATAACAATGCTCCATGACCCCTGCCATCACAATGTTCCACGGCTTTGTCATCGCAAGACTCCATGACCCTTGTCATCACAATGCTCCAAGACACCTGTAATCACAATGCTCCATGCCCATGTTATCACAAAGCTCCCTGACGCATGTCATCAGAATGCTCCATGGCCTTCTCATCACAATGCAACATGCCCTTCTCATCAGAATGCACCATGCCTTTGTCATTGCAATCCTCCGAGACACATGTATCACTGTGTTCCGTGCCCTTGTCATCACAATGCTCCATGCCCACTCTCATCACAATAATCCATGAAATTTTTCAGACCAATGCTCCATGCCCTTGTCATCACAATGCTCCAAGACCCCTGTAATCACAATGCTCCATGCCCATGTCATCACAAACCTCCATGACGCATGTCATCAGAATGCTCCATGGCCTTCTCATCACAATGCTCCATGCCCTTTTCATCACAATGCTCCAAGACCCCTGTAATAACAATACTCAATGCCACTTTTCATCTCAGTGCTCCATGGACCCTGTCATCACAATGCACCATGCCCATCATCATAATGCTTCATGCTATTGTCATCACAGTGAAATCAAAATTCTCCATGACCTCTGTCATCACAGTGCTCCAAACCCCTGTGATCACAATGTTCCATAAAACTTGTCATCACAACGCCCCATGATGATGGTTACCACAATTATCCATGGACTTCTCATCACAATGCTCCCTGGAACTTGTCATCAGTATGCTCATTGAAAACTGTCATGACAAGTCTCCATGCCCTTTTCATCACAATGATCCATGCCCTTTTCATCACAATGCTCCATGCCATTGTCATCACAGTACTCCACAAGCTTGTCATCAGAATGCTCCGTGACACTTGTCATCACAATGATCCATGAACCCTGTCATCAAAATGTTCCATGACACCTGTCATCACAATGATCCATGCCCCTTGTCATTACAGTGCTCCATGATGCTCGTCATCACAATTATCCATGGTCTTCTCATCACAGTGTTCCACAGTCTTGCCATCACAATGCTCCATGACCTGGTTATCACAATGCTCCATGACCCCAGTCATCACAATGCTCCATGACCCCTGTCATCACAATACTCCATACCCCTTTTAATTACAGTGCTCCATGACGCTCGTAATCACAATTATCCATGCTCTTCTCATCACAATGCTCCACGCCCTTGTCATCAAAATGCTCCATGACACTTGTCATCACAATGCTCCATGACCACTGTCATCACAATGCTCCATGACCCCTGTCATCACAATGCTCCACACCCCTTGTCATTACAGTGCTCCATGACGCTTTTCATCACAATTTTCAATGGTCTTCTCATCACAATGCTCCACGGTCTTGCCATCACAATGCTCCATGCCCTGGTCATCACACTCCTCCATGTCCCTGACATCACAATTCTCTACGTTCCTGGCATCAGAATGCTCCATGACACTTCTCATCAAAGTGTTACATGCTTTGTCATCACAATTCTCTATGCCCTTTTCATCGCAATGCTCCATGACCGCTGTCATAGCAAGCTCCATGTGCTTGTCATCACAATACTCCATGTGCTTGTCGTCACAATGCTCCATGACCTTTGTCATCACAAGGCTCCCTGACACTTGTTCTCAGAATGCTCCTTGTAACCTGTCATGAAAAGGCTCCATGCTTTTTTCATCACAATGCCCCATGCCGTTTTCTTCACAATGCTCCATGCCATTGTCATCAAAATACTCCACAAGCTTGTCATCAGAGTGCTCCCTGACCCTTGTCATCAATCCATGACCCCTGTTATCACAATGCTCCATAACCTTTGTCATTAAAGTGCTCCATGATGCTCGACATCACAGTTACCCGTGGTCTTCTCATCACAGTGCTCCACAGTCTTGCCATCACAATGCTCCATGCCCTGGTCATCACAATGCTCCATGTCCCGTGTCATCACAATTCTCCACGTTCTTGGCATCACTATGCTCCATGACACTTCTCATCACAATGTTACATGCTTTGTCATCACAATTCTCTATGCACTTGTCATCGCAATGCTCCATGATCCCTATCATAGCAAGCTCCATGTGCTTTTCATCACAATGCTCCATGAACTGGTCATCAAAATTCTCAATGGCCCTTGTCATCACAATGCTCCATGCACTTGTCATCACAAAGCTCCATGACCCTTGTCATCACAATGCTCCAAGCCCTTGTCATCAAAATGCTCCCTTACCTTTGTCATCACAATCCTCCATGACACTTGGCATCACAATGCTCCATTCCATTGTCATCGCAATGACCATGACATATGTCATCACAACGATCCCTGACACCTGTCTTCACAATACTCCATGACCTTCTCATCACAATGCTCCATGCCCTTGTCATCACAATGCGCCATGCCCACTCTCATAAAAATAGTCCATGAAATTTGTCAGACCAATGCAACATGCCCCTGTCATCACAATGCTCCATGCACTTTCATCACAATGCTCTATGACCCCTGTCATCACAATGCTCCGTGACTCCAGTCATCGCAATGCTTCATGACCATTGTCACCACAATGTTCCATGAACATTTCATCACAATGCTCCGTGACCCTAGTCATCACAATGCTCCATGCCTTTGTCAGCGCAATACTCCATGACCCATGGCATCACAATGCGCCATGCACTTGTCATCACAATGCTCCACATCGTTGTCATCACAATGCTCCATAAACCTTGTCATCACAATGTCCATGCGTTTGTCAGCACAATGCTCCATGACCCATATCATCACAAGGTGCCATGCGTTTGTCAACACAGTGCTCCACAACCTTGTTATCACAATGCTCCATGCACTTCTCATCAAAATGCTCTCTCACCAATGATATCACAATGTTCCATCACTAATCATCTCAATACTCCCTCACGCCTGTCATCACAATGTTCCATAACCCGTCACAACAATGCTACATGCACTTATCATCACAATGCTCCATGCCCCTGACATCACAATGTTCCATAACCCCTGTCATCACAATGCTCCATGACCCTTTTCATCACAATGCTCCATGACCCCTGACATCACAATGTTCCATAAACACTGTCATCAAAATGTTCCATGACCATTTCATCCAATTGCTCCATGACCCTGTCATCACAATGCTCCCTGCCCTTCTCATCACAATGCCCCACACCCTTGTCATCAAAATGCTCCATGGCCTATGTCATCACAAAGCTCCATGACCCTTGGCATCACAATGCTGCATGCCATTGTCATCACAAAGCTCCATGAAACCTCTCATCACATTGCTCCATGACGTTGTCATCACAAAGCTCCATGTCGCTTGTCATCACAATGCTCGATGCCCTTCTCATAACAATGCACCATGCCTTTGTCATTGCAATCCCCCAAGAAACATGTATCACTGTGTTCCGTGCACTTGTCATCAAAATGCTCCATGCCCACTCTCATCACAATAATCCATGAAACTTTTCAGACCAATGCTCCATGCCCTTGTCATCACAATGCTCCATTACCACAGTCATAACAATGCTCCATGACCCCTGCCATCACAGTGTTCCACGGCATTGTCATCGCAAGACTCCATGACCCTTGTCATCACAATGCTCCAAGACCCCTGTAATCACAATGCTCCATGCCCATGTTATCACAAAGCTCCCTGACGCATGTCATCAGAATGCTCCATGGCCTTCTCATCACAATGCTCCATGCCCTTCTCATCAGAATGCACCATGCCTTTGTCATTGCAATCCTCCAAGACACATGTATCACTGTGTTCCGTGCCCTTGTCATCACAATGCTCCATGCCCACTCTCATCACAATAATCCATGAAACTTTTCAGACCAATGCTCCATGCCCTTGTCATCACAATGCTCCAAGACCCCTGTAATCACAATGCTCCATGCCCATGTCATCACAAAGCTCCATGACGCATGTCATCAGAATGCTCCATGGCCTTCTCATCACAATGCTCCATGCCCTTTTCATCACAATGCTCCAAGACCCCTGTAATAACAATACTCAATGCCACTTTTCATCTCAGTGCTCCATGAACCCTGTCATCACAATGCACCATGCCCATCATCATAATGCTTCATGCTATTGTCATCACAATGAAATCAAAATTCTCCATGACCTCTGTCATCACAGTGCTCCAAACCCCTGTGATCACAATGTTCCATAAAACTTGTCATCACAACGCCCCATGATGATGGTTACCACAATTATCCATGGACTTCTCATCACAATGCTCCCTGGAACTTGTCATCAGTATGCTCATTGAAAACTGTCATGACAAGTCTCCATGCCCTTTTCATCACAATGATCCATGCCCTTTTCATCACAATGCTCCATGCCATTGTCATCACAGTACTCCACAAGCTTGTCATCAGAATGCTCCGTGACACTTGTCATCACAATGATCCATGAACCCTGTCATCAAAATGTTCCATGACACCTGTCATCACAATGATCCATGCCCCTTGTCATTACAGTGCTCCATGATGCTCGTCATCACAATTATCCATGGTCTTCTCATCACAGTGTTCCACAGTCTTGCCATCACAATGCTCCATGACCTGGTTATCACAATGCTCCATGACCCCAGTCATCACAATGCTCCATGACCCCTGTCATCACAATACTCCATACCCCTTTTAATTACAGTGCTCCATGACGCTCGTAATCACAATTATCCATGCTCTTCTCATCACAATGCTCCACGCCCTTGTCATCAAAATGCTCCATGACACTTGTCATCACAATGCTCCATGACCACTGTCATCACAATGCTCCATGACCCCTGTCATCACAATGCTCCACACCCCTTGTCATTACAGTGCTCCATGACGCTTTTCATCACAATTTTCAATGGTCTTCTCATCACAATGCTCCACGGTCTTGCCATCACAATGCTCCATGCCCTGGTCATCACACTCCTCCATGTCCCTGACATCACAATTCTCTACGTTCCTGGCATCAGAATGCTCCATGACACTTCTCATCAAAGTGTTACATGCTTTGTCATCACAATTCTCTATGCCCTTTTCATCGCAATGCTCCATGACCGCTGTCATAGCAAGCTCCATGTGCTTGTCATCACAATACTCCATGTGCTTGTCGTCACAATGCTCCATGACCTTTGTCATCACAAGGCTCCCTGACACTTGTTCTCAGAATGCTCCTTGTAACCTGTCATGAAAAGGCTCCATGCTTTTTTCATCACAATGCCCCATGCCGTTTTCTTCACAATGCTCCATGCCATTGTCATCAAAATACTCCACAAGCTTGTCATCAGAGTGCTCCCTGACACTTGTCATCAATCCATGACCCCTGTTATCACAATGCTCCATAACCTTTGTCATTAAAGTGCTCCATGATGCTCGTCATCACAGTTACCCGTGGTCTTCTCATCACAGTGCTCCACAGTCTTGCCATCACAATGCTCCATGCCCTGGTCATCACAATGCTCCATGTCCCGTGTCATCACAATTCTCCACGTTCTTGGCATCACTATGCTCCATGACACTTCTCATCACAATGTTACATGCTTTGTCATCACAATTCTCTATGCACTTGTCATCGCAATGCTCCATGATCCCTATCATAGCAAGCTCCATGTGCTTTTCATCACAATGCTCCATGAACTGGTCATCAAAATTCTCAATGGCCCTTGTCATCACAATGCTCCATGCCCTTGTCATCACAAAGCTCCATGACCCTTGTCATCACAATGCTCCAAGCCCTTGTCATCAAAATGCTCCATTACCTTTGTCATCACAATCCTCCATGACACTTGGCATCACAATGCTCCATTCCATTGTCATCGCAATGACCATGACATATGTCATCACAACGCTCCCTGACACCTGTCTTCACAATACTCCATGACCTTCTCATCACAATGCTCCATGCCCTTGTCATCACAATGCGCCATGCCCACTCTCATAACAATAGTCCATGAAATTTGTCAGACCAATGCAACATGCCCCTGTCATCACAATGCTCCATGCACTTTCATCACAATGCTCTATGACCCCTGTCATCACAATGCTCCGTGACTCCAGTCATCACAATGCTTCATGACCATTGTCACCCCAATGTTCCATGAACATTTCATCACAATGCTCCGTGACCCTAGTCATCACAATGCTCCATGCCTTTGTCAGCGCAATACTCCATGACCCATGGCATCACAATGCGCCATGCACTTGTCATCACAATGCTCCACATCGTTGTCATCACAATGCTCCATAAACCTTGTCATCACAATGTCCATGCGTTTGTCAGCACAATGCTCCATGACCCATATCATCACAAGGTGCCATGCGTTTGTCAACACAGTGCTCCACAACCTTGTTATCACAATGCTCCATGCACTTCTCATCAAAATGCTCTCTCACCAATGATATCACAATGTTCCATCACTAATCATCTCAATACTCCCTCACGCCTGTCATCACAATGTTCCATAACCCGTCACAACAATGCTACATGCACTTATCATCACAATGCTCCATGCCCCTGACATCACAATGTTCCATAACCCCTGTCATCACA
This sequence comes from Mesoplodon bidens, assembly GCF_964165515.1. Lineage (NCBI taxonomy): Eukaryota > Metazoa > Chordata > Mammalia > Artiodactyla > Ziphiidae > Mesoplodon > Mesoplodon bidens. The sequence continues at coordinate 773,705 of NW_027671174.1, forward strand.
ATGCTCCATGACACTTTTCATCACAATGCTCCATGACCCCTGACATCACAATGTTCCATAAACACTGTCATCAAAATGTTCCATGACCATTTCATCCAATTGCTCCATGACCCTGTCATCACAATGCTCCCTGCCCTTCTCATCACAATGCCCCACACCCTTGTCATCAAAATGCTCCATGGCCTATGTCATCACAAAGCTCCATGACCCTTGGCATCACAATGCTGCATGCCATTGTCATCACAAAGCTCCATGAAACCTCTCATCACATTGCTCCATGACGTTGTCATCACAAAGCTCCATGTCGCTTGTCATCACAATGCTCGATGCCCTTCTCATAACAATGCACCATGCCTTTGTCATTGCAATCCTCCAAGAAACATGTATCACTGTGTTCCGTGCACTTGTCATCAAAATGCTCCATGCCCACTCTCATCACAATAATCCATGAAACTTTTCAGACCAATGCTCCATGCCCTTGTCATCACAATGCTCCATTACCACAGTCATAACAATGCTCCATGACCCCTGCCATCACAGTGTTCCACGGCATTGTCATCGCAAGACTCCATGACCCTTGTCATCACAATGCTCCAAGACCCCTGTAATCACAATGCTCCATGCCCATGTTATCACAAAGCTCCCTGACGCATGTCATCAGAATGCTCCATGGCCTTCTCATCACAATGCAACATGCACTTCTCATCAGAATGCACCATGCCTTTGTCATTGCAATCCTCCGAGACACATGTATCACTGTGTTCCGTGCCCTTGTCATCACAATGCTCCATGCCCACTCTCATCACAATAATCCATGAAATTTTTCAGACCAATGCTCCATGCCCTTGTCATCACAATGCTCCAAGACCCCTGTAATCACAATGCTCCATGCCCATGTCATCACAAAGCTCCATGACGCATGTCATCAGAATGCTCCATGGCCTTCTCATCACAATGCTCCATGCCCTTTTCATCACAATGCTCCAAGACCCCTGTAATAACAATAATCAATGCCACTTTTCATCTCAGTGCTCCATGGACCCTGTCATCACAATGCACCATGCCCATCATCATAATGCTTCATGCTATTGTCATCACAGTGAAATCAAAATACTCCATGACCTCTGTCATCACAGTGCTCCAAACCCCTGTGATCACAATGTTCCATAAAACTTGTCATCACAACGCCCCATGATGATGGTTACCACAATTTTCCATGGACTTCTCATCACAATGCTCCCTGGAACTTGTCATCAGTATGCTCATTGAAAACTGTCATGACAAGTCTCCATGCCCTTTTCATCACAATGATCCATGCCCTTTTCATCACAATGCTCCATGCCATTGTCATCACAATACTCCACAAGATTGTCATCAGAAATCTGCGTGACACTTGTCATCACAATGATCCATGAACCCTATAATCAAAATGTTCCATGACACATGTCATCACAATGCTCCATGCCCCTTGTCATTACAGTGCTCCATGATGCTCGTCATCACAATTATCCATGGTCTTCTCATCACAGTGCTCCACGGTCTTGCCATCACAATGCTCCATGCCTTGGTCATCACAATGCTCCATGTCCCCAGTCATCACAATGCTCCATGACCACTGTCATCACAATGCTCCATACCCCTTGTCATTAAATGTCTCCATGACACTCGTCATCACAATTTCCCATGGTCTTCTCATCACAATGCTCCACGTCTTTGTCATCAAAATGCTCCATGACCCTTGTCATCACTATGCTCCATGACCACTGTCATCACAATGCTCCATGACACCTGTCATCACAATGCTCCATACCCCTTGTCATTACAGTGCTCCGTGATGCTCGTCATCACAATTATCCATTGTCTTCTCATAAAAATGCTCCACGTTCTTGCCATCACAATGCTCCATGCCATGGTCATCACAATGCTCCATGTCCCCAGTCATCACAATTCTCCACGTTCTCGGCATCACTATGCTCCATGATACTTCTCTTCACAGTGTTACATGCTTTGTCATCACAATTCTCAATGCACTTGTCATCGCAATTCTCCATGACCCCTGTCATAGCAAGCTCCATGTGATTGTCCTCATAATGCTTCATGAACATGTCATCAAAATTCTCAATGGCCATTGTCATCACAATGCTCCATGACTCTTGGCATCACAATGCTCCAAGCCCTTTTCATCAAAATGCTCCGTTACATTTGTCATCACAATCCTCCATGACACTTGGCATCACAATGCTCCTATCCATTGTCATCACAATGGACCATGACATATGTCATCACAATGCTCCAACACCTGTCTTCACAGTACTCCATGACCTTCTCATCACAATGCTCGATGCCCTTGTCATCACAATTCACCATGCCCACTGTCATCTCAATAATCCATGAAAATTGTCAGACAAATGCTCCATGCCCCTTTCATCACAATGCTCCATGCTCTTTTATCACAATGCTCTATGACTCAGGTCATCACAATGCTCCGTGACTCCAGTCATCACAGTGCTTCATGACCTTTGTCATCACAATGATCCATGCCCTCGTCATCACAAGGCTCTGTGACAATTGTCACCACAATGCTCCATGAACATTTAATCACAATTCTCGGTGACCCTTGTCATCACAATGCTCCATGCCTTTGTCAGAACAGTACTCCATGACCCATGGCATCACAATGTGCCATGCCCTTGTCATCACAATGCTCCACATCGTTGTCATCACAATGCTCCATAAACCATGTCATCACAGTGCTCCATGCATTTGTCAGCACAATGCTCCTGACCCATGTCATCACAATGTGCCATGCGTTTGTCATCACAATGCTCCACAAGTTTGTCATCACAATGCTCCATGCTCATCTCATCAAAATGCTCTCTCACCACTGATATCACAATGTTCCATCGCTAATCATCACAATACTCCCACACCCCTGTCATTACAATGTTCCATGACCCTTGTCACAACAGTGCTACATGCCCTTATCATCACAATGCTCCATGACACTTGACATCACAATGTTCCATAACCCCTGTCATCACAGTGCTCCTTGACCCTTTTCATCACAATGCTCCATGACACCTGACATCACAATGATCCATAAACACTGTCATCAAAATGTTTCATGACCATTTCATCCAATTGCTCCATGACCGTCATCACAATGCTCCCTGCCCTTCTCATCACAATGCACCACACAGTTGTCATCAAAATGCTCCATGGCCAATGTAATCACAAAGCTCCATGACATTTGGCATCACAATGCTCCATGCCATTGTCATCACAAAGTTCCATGAAACCTCTCATCACATTGTTCCATGGTGTTGTCATCACAAAGCTCCATGACGCTTGTCATCACAATGCTTGATGCCCTTTTCATCACAAAGCACCATGCCTTTGTCATTGCAATCCTCCAAGACACATGCATCACTGAGTTCCGTGCACTTGTCATCACAATGCTCCATGCCCACTCTCATCACAATAATCCATGAAACTTTTCACACCAATGCTCCATGCCCGTGTCATCACAATGCTCCATTACACCTGCCACAACAATGCTCCATGACCCCTGCCTTTGTCATCACAAGGCTCCATGACCCTTGTCATCACAATGCTTCAAGACCCCTGTAATCACAATGCTCCATGACCATGTCATCACAAAGCTCCCTGACGCATGTCATCAGAATGCTCCATGGCCTTCTCATCACAATGCTCCATGCCCATTTCATCACAATGCTCCAAGACCCCTGTAATAACAATACCCCATGCCACTTTTCATCTCAATGCTCCATGAACCCTGTCATCACAATGCACCATGCCCATCATCATAATGCTACATGCTATTGTCATCACAAAGAAATCAAAATTCTCCACGACATCTGTCATCACAATGCTCCAAACACCTCTGATCACAATGTTCCATAAAACTGTTCATCACAATGCCCCATGATGCTGGTTATAACAGTTATCCATGGACTTCTCATCACAGTGCTCCATGACGCCTGACATCACAATGTTCCATAATCACTGTCATCAAAATATTTCATGATCATTTCATCCAATTGCTCCATGACCCTGTCATCACAATGCTCCCTGCCCTTCTCATCACAATGCACCACACTCTTGTCATCAAAATGCTCCATGGCCTATGTCATCACAAAGCTCCATGACCATTGGCATCACAATGTTGCATGCCATTGTCATCACAAAGCTCCATGAAACCTCTCATCACATTGCTCCATGACGTTGTCATCACAAAGCTCCATGACGCTTGTCATCACAATGCTCGATGCCCTTCTCATCACAATGCACCATGCCTTTGTTATTGCAATCCTCCAAGACACATGTATCACTGTGTTCCGTGCACTTGTCATCACAATGCTCCATGCCCACTCTCATCACAATAATCCATGAAACTTTTCAGACCAATGCTCCATGCCCTTGTCATCACAATGCTCCATTACCACTGTCATAACAATGCTCCATAACCTCTTCAATCACAATGTTCCATGGCTTTGTCATCGCAAGACTCCATGACCCTTGTCATCACAATGCTCCAAGACCCCAGCAATCACAATGCTCCATGCCCATGTCATCACAAAGCTCCCTGACGCATGTCATCAGAATGCTCCATGGCCTTCTCATCACAATGCTCCATTCCCTTTTCATCACAATGCTCCAAGACCCCTGTAATAACAATACTCCATGCCACTTTTCATCTCAGTGCTCCATGAACCATTTCATCACAATGCACCATGCCCATCATCATAATGCTTCATGCTATTGTCATCACAAACAAATCAAAATTCTCCATGACCTCTGTCATCACAAAGCTACAAACCCCTGTGATCACAATGTTCCATAAAACTTGTCATCACAACGCCCCATGCTGATGGTTACCACAATTATCCATGGACTTCTCATCACAATGCTCCCTGGAACTTGTCATCAGTATGCTCATTGAAAACTGTCATGACAAGTCTCCATGCCCTTTTCATCACAATGATCCATGCCCTTTTCATCACAATGCTCCATGCCATTGTCATCACAATACTCCACAAGCTTGTCATCAGAATGCTCCGTGACACTTGTCATCACAATTATCCATGAACCCTGTCATCAAAATGTTCCATGACACCTGTCATCACAATGCTCCATGCCCCTTGTCATTACAGTGCTCCATGATGCTCGTCATCACAATTATCCATGGTCTTCTCATCACAGTGCTCCACTCTCTTGCCATCACAATGCTCCATGACCTGGTTATCACAATGCTCCATGTCCCCAGTCATCACAATGCTCCATGACCCCTGTCATCACAATACTCCATACCCCTTTTCATTACAGTGCTCCGTGACGCTCGTAATCACAATTATCCATGCTCTTCTCATCACAATGCTCCACGCCCTTGTCATCAAAATGCTCCATGACACTTATCATCACAATGCTCCATGACCACTGTCATCACAATGCTCCATGACCCCTGTCATCACAATGCTCCAAACCCCTTGTCATTACAGTGCTCCATGACGCTTGTCATCACAAATATCCATGGTCTTCTCATCACAATGCTCCACGGTCTTGCCATCACAATGCTCCATGCCCTGGTCATCACACTTCTCCATGTCCCTGTCATCACAATTCTCCACGTTCTGGGCATCAGAATGCTCCATGACACTTCTCATCATAGTGTTACATGCTTTGTCATCACAATTCTCAATGCACTTGTCATCGCAATGCTCCATGACCCCTGTCATAGCAAGCTCCATGTGCTTGTCATCACAATACTCCATGTGCTTGTCGTCACAATGCTCCATGACCTTTGTCATCACAAGGCTCCCTGACACTTGTTCTCAGAATGCTCCTTGAAACCTGTCATGAAAAGGCTCCATGCCTTTTTCATCACAATGCCCCATGTCGTTTTCTTCACAATGCTCCATGCCATTGTCATCAAAATACTCCAAAAGCTTGTCATCAGAATGCTCCCTGACCCTTGTCATCACAATGCTCCATGACCCCTGTTATCACAATGCTCCATACCCCTTTTCATTACAGTGCTCCATGACTTCGTCATCACAGTTACCCGTGGTCTTCTCATCACAATGCTCCACGGTCTTGCCATCACAGTGCTCCATGCCCTGGTCATCACAATGCTCCATGTCCCGTGTCATCACAATTCTCCACGTTCTTGGCATCACTATGCTCCATGACACTTCTCATCACAGTTTTACATGCTTTGTCATCACAATTCTCTATGCACTTGTCATCGCAATACTCCATGATCCCTGTCATAGCAAGCTCCATGTGCTTGTCATCACAATGCTTCATGAACTGGTCATCAAAATTCTCAATCGCCCTTGTCATCACAATGCTCCATGCCCTTGTCATCACAAAGCTCCATGACACCTGTCATCACAATGCTCCAAGCCCTTGTCATCAAAATGCTCCATTACCTTTGTCATCACAATCCTCCATGACACTTGGCATCACAATGCTCCATTCCATTGTCATCGCAATGACCATGACATATCTCATCACAATGCTCCCTGACACCTGTCTTCACAATACTCCATGACCTTCTCATCACAATGCTCCATGCCCTTGTCATCACAATGTGCCATGCCCACTCTCATCACAATAGTCCATGAAATTTGTCAGACCAATGCAACATGCCCCTGTCATCACAATGCTCCATGCACTTTCATCACAATGCTCTATGACCCCTGTCATCACAATGCTCCGTGACTCCAGTCATCACAATGCTTCATGACCATTGTCACCACAATGCTCCATGAACATTTCATCACAATGCTCCGTGACCCTAGTCATCACAATGCTCCATGCCTTTGTCAGCACAATACTCCATGACCCATGGCATCAAAATGCGCCATGCGCTTGTCATCACAATGCTCCACATCGTTGTCATCACAATGCTCCATAAACCTTGTCATCACAATGCTCCATGCGTTTGTCAGCACAATGCTCCATGACCCATATCATCACAATGCACCATGCCCATCATCCTAATGCTTCATGCTATTGTCATCACAATGAAATCAAAATTCTCCATGACCTCTGTCATAACAATGCTCCAAACCCCTGTGATCACAATGTTCCATAAAACTTGTCATCACAACGCCCCATGATGCTGGTTACCACAATTATCCATGGACTTCTCATGACAATGCTCCATGATCTTTGTCATCACAATTCTCAATACACTTGTCATCACAATGCTCCCTGGAACTTGTCATCAGTATGCTCATTGAAAACTGTCATGACAAGTCTCCATGCCCTTTTCATCTCAATGATGCATGCCCTTTTCATCACAATGCTCCATGCCATTGTCATCACAATACTCCACAAGCTTGTCATCAGAATGCTCCGTGACACTTTTCATCACATTGATCCATGAACCCTGTCATCAAAATGTTCCATGACACCTGTCATCACAATGCTCCATGCCCCTTGTCATTACAGTGCTCCATGATGCTCGTCATCACAATTATCCATGGTCTTCTCATCACAGTGCTCCACTGTCTTGCCATCACAATGCTCCATGACATGGTTATCACAATGCTCCATGTCCCCTGTCATCACAATGCTCCATGACCCCTGTCATCACAATAATCCATACCCCTTTTCATTACAGTGCTCCATGATGCTCGTAATCACAATTATCCATGGTCTTCTCATCACAATGCTCCTCGGTCTTGCCATCACAATGCTCCATGCCCTGGTCATCACACTGCTCCATGTCCCTGTCATCACAATTCTCCACGTTCTTGCCATCACTATGCTCCATGACACTTCTCATCAAAGTGTTACATGCTTTGTCATCACAATTCTCTATGCACTTGTCATCACAATGCTCCATGACCCCTGTCATAGCAAGCTCCATGTGCTTGTCATCACAGTACTCCATGTGCTTGTCCTCCCAATGCTCCATGACCTTTGTCATCACAAGGCTCCCTGACACTTGTTGTCAGAATGCTCCTTGAAACCTGTCATGAAAAGGCTCCATGCCTTTTTCATCACAATGCCCCATGCCGTTTTCTTCACAATGCTCCATGCCATTGTCATCAAAATACTCCACAAGCTTGTCATCAGAGTTTTCCCTGACCCTTGTCATCACAATGCTTCTTGACCCCTGTTATCACAATGCTCCATACCCCTTGTCATTACAGTGCTCCATGACGCTCGTCATCACTGTTACCCGTGGCCTTCTCATCACAATGCTCCACGGTCTTGCCATCACAATGCTCCATGCCCCGTGTCATCACAATTCTCCACGTTCTTGGCATCACTATGCTCCATGACACTTCTCATCACAGTGTTACATGCTTTGTCATCACAATTCTCTTTGCACTTGTCATCGCAATGCTCCATGATCCCTGTCATAGCAAGCTCCATGTGCTTGTCATCACACTGCTTCATGAACTGGTCATCAAAATTCTCAATGGCCCTTGTCATCACAATGCTCCATGCCCTTGTCATCAAAATGCTCCATTACCTTTGTCATCACCATCCTCCATGACACTTGGCATCACAATGCTCCATTCCATTGTCATCGCAATGACCATGACATATCTCATCACAATGCTCCCTGACACCTGTCTTCACAATACTCCATGACCTTCTCATCACAGTGCTCTATGCCCTTGTCATCACAATGCGCCATGCCCACTCTCATCACAATAGTCCATGAAATTTGTCAGACCAATGCAACATGCCCCTGTCATCACAATGCTCCATGCACTTTCATCACAATGCTCCGTGACTCCAGTCATCACAATGCTTCATGACCATTGTCACCACAATGCTCCATGAACATTTCATCACAATGCTCCGTGACCCTAGTCATCACAATGCTCCATGCGTTTGTCAGCACAATGCTCCATGACCCATATCATCACAATGTGCCATGCGTTTGTCATCACAGTGCTCCACAACCTTGTTATCACACTGCTCCATGCACTTCTCATCAAAATGCTCTCTCACCAATGATATGACAATGTTCCATCACTAATCATCTCAATATTCCCTCAAGCCTGTCATCACAGTGTTCCATAACCCTTGTCACTACAATGCTACATGCACTTATCATCACAATGCTCCATGCCCCTGACATCACAATGTTCCATAACCCCTGTCATCACAATGCTATATGACCCTTTTCATCACAATGCTGCATGACCCCTGATAACACAATGTTCCATAACCCCTGTCATCAAAATATTCCATGACCCTTTTCATCCAATTGCTCCATGACCCTGTCATCACAATGATCCCTGCCCTTCGCATCACAATGCACCACGCCCTTGTCATCAAAATGCTCCATGGCCTATGTCATCACAAAGCTCCATGACCCTTGGCATCACAATGCTGCATGCCATTGTCATCACAAAGCTCAATGAAACTTCTCATCACATTGATCCATGACATTGTCATTCACAAAGCTCCTTGACGCTTGTCATCACAATGCTCCATGCCCTTGTCATTGCAATCCTCCATGACACATGTATCACTGTGTTCCGTGCCCTTGTCATCCCAATGCTCGATGCCCACTCTCATCACAATAATCCATGAAACTTTTCAGACCAATGTTCCATGCCCTTGTCATCACAATGCTCCATTACTCCTGTCATAAAAATGATCCATGACCCTTGCCATCACCATGTTCCACGGCCTTGTCATCACAAGGCTCCATGACCCTTGTCATCACAGTGTTCCAAGACACCTGTAATCACAAAGCTCCATGCCCCTCTTCATCTCAATGCTCCATGAACCCTGTCATCACAATGCACCATGCTGATAATCATAATGCTTCATGTTATTGCCATCACAATGAAATCAAAATTCTCCTTGACTTCGTCATCACAATGCTCTAAACCCTTGTGATCACAATGTTCAATAACACTTGTCATCACAACACCCCATGACGCTCATCATCACAATTATCCATGGTCTTCTCATCACAGTGCTCCATGACCTTTGTCATCACAATGCTCAATACACTTGTTATCACAATGCTCCCTGACACTTGTCATCAGTATGCTCCTTGAACCCTGTCATGAAAAGGCTCCATGTCTTTTTCATAACAATGATCCATGCCCTTTTCATCACAATGCTTCAAGACCCCTGTAATCACAATGTTCCATGCCCTTGTCATCACAAAGCTCCATGATGCACTTCAGAATGCTCCATTGCCTTCTCATCACAATGCTCCATGCCCTTGTCATCACAATGCTCCAAGACCACTGTAATCACAATGTTCCATGCCCCTTTTCATCAGAACGCTCCATGAGATTTTTCATTACAAGGCTCCATGGTCTTCTCATCACAATGCTCCAGGAACTTGTCATCACATTGCTCAATTTCGTTCTCATCACAATGCTCCATGAATATTTTCAGCCCAATGCTCCATGGCCTTGTCATCACAATGCTCCATTACCCCTGGCATAACAATGCTCCATGACCCCATCCATCACCATGTTCCACGGCCTTGTCATCACAAGGCTCCATGACTCTTGTCATCACAATGCTCCAATACCCTTGTAATCACCATGCTCCATGCCCCTTTTCATCTCATTGCTCCATGAACCCTGTCATCACAATGCACCATGCTCATTATGATAATGCTTCATGCTATTGTCATCACAATGAAATCAAAATTCTCCATGACCTCTGTTATCACAATGCTCCAAACCCTTGTGATCACAATGTTCCATGACACTTGCCATCACAACGCCCCATGACGCTTGTCATCACAATTATCCATGGACTTCTCATCACAATGCTCCATGACCTTTGTCATCACAATTCTCAGTACACTTGTCGTCAGTATGCTCCTTGTACACTGTCATGACAAGTCTCCATTCCTTTTTCATCACAATGATCCATGCCATTGTCATCACAATGCTCCATGCCATTGTCATCACAATACTCCACAAGCTTGTCATCAGAATGCTCTGTGACCCTTGTCATCACAATGCTCCATGACACCTGTCAACACAATGCTCCACGCCCCTTGTCATTACAGTTCTCCATGATGCTCGTCATCACAATTATCCATGGTCTTCTCATCACAGTGCTCCACGGTCTTGCCATCACAATGCTCCATGCCCTGATCATCACAATACTCCATGTACCTTGTTATCACAATTCTCCATGTCCTTGTCATCACAATGCTCCATGACTGTTCTCATCACAATGATACATGCTATTGTCATCACAATTCTCCATGCACTTGTCATCGCAATGCCCCATGACCCCTGTCATAGCAAGTTCCATGCCATTGTCATCACAATGCTTCACGAACTTTTCATCAAAATTCTCAATGCCCGTTGTCATCACAATGCTCCATGCCCTTGTCATCACAATGCTCCAAGCCCTTGTCATCACAATGCTCCATTACCTTTGTCATCACAATCCGCCGTAACACTTGTGCATCACAATGCTCCATGCCATTGTCATCACAATGGTCCATGAAATATGTCATCACAATGCTCCCAGACACCTTTCTTCACAATATTCCATGCCCTTGTCATCCCAAAGTGCCATGCCCACTCTCAACACATTTATCCATTAAACTTATCAGACCAATGCTCCATGCACCTGTCATCAAAATGCTCCATGTCATTTTCATCACAACGCTCCATGAACCCTCTCATCACATTGTTCCATGCCCTTGTCATCACAAAGCCCCATGATGCTTGTCATCACAGTACCCGATGCTCTTCTCACCACAATGCTCCATGCCCTTGTCATTACAATCCATCATGGCCCATGTATCAGAGTGTTCAGTGCCCTTGTCATCACAATGCTCCATGCCCACTCTCATCACAATAATCCACGAAACTTTTCAGACCAATGCTCCATGCCCTTCTCATCACAATGCTCCATTACCCCTGTCATAACAATGCTCCATGACACCTGCCATCACAATGTTCCACAGCCTTGTCATCAAAATTCTCAATGACCCTTGTCATCACAATGCTCCAAGAACCCTGTAATCACAATGCTCCATGCCCTTGTCATCACAAAGCTCCAAGACGCATGTCATCAGAATGTTCCATGGCCTTCTCATTCATGATGCTCTATGCCCATGTCATCACAATGCTCCAAGACTCCTGTAATCACAATGCTCCAAGCCCCTTTTCATCTCAATGCACCATGAACACTGTCATCACAATGCACCATGCCCCTTTTCATCTCAATGCTCCATGAACCCTGTTATCACAATGCACCATGCCCATCATCATAATGGTTCAGGCTATTGTCATCACAATGAAATAAAAATGCTCCATGACCTCTGTCATCACAATGCTCCAAATCCTTGTGATCACAATGTTCCATAACACTTATCCTCACAACGCCCCATGACACTTGTCATAACAATTATCCATGGTCTTCTCATCTCAATGCTCCATGACCTTTGTCATCACAATTCTCAATACCCTTGTCATCACAATGCTCCCTGACACTGTTTTCATTATGCTCCTTGAACACTGTCATGACAAGGCTCCATGCCTTTTTCATGACAATGATCCATGCCCTTTTCATCACAGTGTTCCAAGACCCCTGTAATCACAATGTTCCATGCCCTTGTCATCACAAAGCTCCATGATGCATGTCATCAGAACGCTCCATGGCCTTCTCATCCCAATGCTTCATGCCCTTGTCATCACAATGCTCCAAGACCGCTGTAATCACAATGCTCACTGCCCCTTTTCATCAGAATGTTCCATGAGACTTGTAATCACAAGGCTCCATGGTCTTCTTATCACAGTGCTCCAGTACCTTGTCATCACAGTGCTCCATGAACCCTGTCATCACAATGCTCCATGACCACTGTCATCACAACGCTCCATGAACCCTGACAACACAATGATCTGGGACACTTGTCATCAAAATGCTCCATGACCCTTGTCATCACAGTGATCCATGCCCTTGTCATCCCAAGGCTCCATGATCCCTGTAATCACAGTGCTCCGTGACGCTTGTCATCACAGTGTTCCATGAACCTTGTCATCGCAATGCTCCTTGCCTTTGTCAGCAAAATGCTACATAATCTTGTCATCACAATGCTCCATGCGCTTGTCATCACATTCCTCCATGTCTTTGGCATCATATTGCTTCATGCCCTTGTCATCTCTCTCTTGCCTCTCTGGTTTTTACAGATATTCGGATGTCCCTTTTGACCAGTGGGAAGTGACAATTCTTTGTAGTGTGGATTTGCATTGTGTGCTTGCTTGATTGGCCGGAAAGGGCGTATGCGTTTTCTCCTGAATATATTCAGGAGAAAAGGCATACGCCCTTTTTGGCCAAGGGCATCACTGTCCAAGTTGTGATGCTTCTCCTGTGCTTTAAAGGTGATTCCAATTTACCTCTTGAAAGATGTTTTGTGCAATTCTGCCTCATTTTCCAGTCCCCTTCTTTGCCTTCCCTCAACAGATTTTTGGAAGAGAGTAGTCCTTTATAACTCTGCAGGTTTTTGAATTGCTGTGCTGCTGAGCCCCAATTTTCAAATCCCATTTTTGTGAGCTGGCCACAAATCCACAATTTTGCTTCAGGACCTATACTGGTTCCAGGGGTGGCTATATTGGTTCCCTGTGGGTGGCTGAGGCTTTGGTTAATTCTTCTTCCTGCCGGGAAATTAGAGTGACATGTGCCCGTCCAAATGTCTACATCTAATCTCTGATAGGTTCTCCCTCTTCCCTTTCATCCTCTGCACAATTAGCAAACTGTGTGTACCAGGAGGTTATAGGGGCTGACTCTCCTAAGTTGGTAGATTGATAGTAAAGCAGTTGGAATACCAAACTGGAGCAGAAGGAGAAGAAAAATTAGGAGAGTTTTAGAAACCTTTCGCCATCACATGTTGTCCATTCTCTAGGTTTCCCATACATGTTATAACTGTAGTGATATTCCCTTCTACCTGGAGATTTGGGACCCATGGGATGGTTGCATGCATTACTACCCTAAGGGTCTGCATTTTCTATCCCAATCTCACCAGTCCTCTCAGCCCCAAGTGTCGAGCTTTATGTCTCATCCAGCTGTCTTTGCCGATAGGGTCATTCCAGGTTTCATCAGAACCTTTGAAGGAATTGTGTAAGAATTTCGCTGTTTTTTGGTTTTGTTTTTGAAATTCATGTTTATAATGGGGTTGAGCTGATTATCACTGACTTGTTTATGCTGGTCTAGACACAATTGATTCCCTTACAGAGACATATCAATACATAGGTTTTAAGATTCTACTAGTCAGATATATACCTATGTGGGAAATCAGGGTGTTGAGTCCCGTTCACTGAGGAAGGTGTAGGTCTTGTCTATTCTGTATTTGGTTTATGGAATGGTACCTGTGTTAATATCAAACTCTGGATTTATGCATCACCCAACCTCTCCTTTCTCCTGAAGCAGGCCTAAGATTTTTTTTTATATGTGAGACTCTGTTCTCTTTTCTAATTCAGTTCATGTGTTGTGATATACACATTCCCTCTATAAGTGATATCTTATGATAAGATTCTTTTACTGTGTGACTAATTTCCCTTAGAATCATCATACTTAAATCCACTCATTATGCTGCTACTGGCCTTATATACATTGATTTCACATCAGAGTGATATTCCGTAGTACAAAATTACCACAAGTTCTTTATGCATTTCTGTTTTTCCTGGGATATTTTAGGTGTACCAAAGTTGAGGTTCTTGTATGCAGAGCAGCCCTAAACTTTGGGGTGCCTGTGTCTTATTGATATTTAGTCTTCCGAAGTTATATGCCCATGAATTGAAGTCCCCTTTGCTCGGGTCTTTGTATTTTAGATGTTTTAGTTAACAGCATACACTTCTTCAGAGTGGCTCTTGGATATTTATACCCCACCCATCAGCGTGACTTGGCTCCCTGTTTTCCATGGCCTCTCCTGCATTTCTGGTTTGTACACATTTTTTGGATGGCCTTACTGAGCAGTGGAAATTGAGACTTCTTTGTTGTGCAGATATGCATTTCCCTCTTGCTTGGTTGGCCAAAAACTCTGTCAGTGTTTTTTTTTCTGAAGATATTCACGAAAAAAACGCATACACCCTTTTGCCCAACTGCATCACTTTATAAATTCTGCTGCTTTTCATATGCTTTAACTGTGAGTAGAATCTACCTTTTGAAATCTGTTGCCTGCAATTCTGCCTCTCATTAAGATCCTCTTCGTTGCCTTACCTGAATATATTTTTGGACGTTGGTTATCGTTTATATCTTTGCAGGTCTTTGAATTGTCTGCTCCTGAGCTGCATTTTGCAACTCGCTTTTTTTTGTGTGCTGTATGCCAAACCATTGGATTGCTTCCGGCCCAATTCTGGTTCTGGGGAGGCAGGCTGAGCCTTTGGTTAATTCTTCTTCTAATAGGAAATTAGAGTGACATGTTCCTGTCAAAACTCCTACAGCTAATCTCTCATTGGTTCCCCCTCTTCCCATTTATCCTCTGCACAAATTGAAAACTGTGTAAAACAGGAGGTTAAAGGTGCTGATTCTCCAAGTGGGGAGATTGTTAGTAATGTGGCTGGAATGGCGAAACCCAGCACCAGGAGATCAAAAATGAGGTGCATTTTAGACACCTTTCCTGAGCACACGGTGTACATTCATCTCAGTTTCCCAGGCATGTTTTCGCTGTCAGAAGATTCCCTTGAACCTGCAGATTTGGGACCCATGGAATGGGTACCAGGCAGTATTACTTTAAAAGGTCTGCATTTTCTCACCAAGCCTCTCTAACATCTCTTAGCGTGCATAGATTCCAGCCTTATATATAATCCTGCTGTGGGTCTACATGTGTTCAATCCATGTTACATCGTAGCCCTTCAACAAAAGTTGTAAGAATTTTTGTCTGTCTCACTGTTTTTATAAATATTTTTAAATTTATTTTTATATTGGTTACAGCTGATTTTCAAAGCTCTGTTTTTTGCTGCTGTACATCCACTTGATTCACGTACTGTGAGACAACAATAAATTCCTTTTCAGATGCTTACCAGTCATATGTATTATTTTCCAGTGACTTGAGTGGGCTGAGTGCAGTTCTTTGAGGTACCGTGTAGGCCTTGTCAGTTATTCAATTTGGTACTTGGAATGGTATCTTTGCTAATTTCAAACTCCTGGATAATACCTCACCATTCCCCACCTTTCCCATTTAGCAGCCTTATGTCTATTTTCTACATATTTGACTATGTTTCTGTATTGTAATTTATTTCATGTGTAGCCATTTTTGATTCCACCTTTAAGTGACATCTTATGATATGTGTCTTTTTCTTTCTGACATATGTCACTTAGAATGATCGTATGTAACTCCTCCAGAGTTGTTCCAACTGGCATTATTTCACTGATTTCTGGATGAGACATATTCCACTCTACATAAGTACCCCATCTCTTTTATCCATTTTATCCTTCCAGGGACATTTAGGTTATATCCAAGTTGAGGCCCTTTTTAACAGAGAGGTGGTAAACGTTGGGGTGCCTGTTTTCTGTCGATTTTTGTTTTTCCCAAGGTATACGCCCATGAGTGCAAGTGCCCTATGCTCTGTAGCTCATTTTTTAGATGTTTTAGCAAACACAATACACTTCTCCAGAGTGGCCGTTGGCAAATTACATTTCCCCAATCAGCCTCATAGGGCTCCCTTTTCTCCTCGCCCTGTCTTGCATTTCTGGTGTTTACACTTTATGTGGATGGCCCTTCTGACTGATGTGAAGTGATACATTTTGTAGTATTGATTTCCAGTGTCCACCTGTTTGGTTGGATAAAAAGTGTGTATGGCCTTTACTTGAATATATTCAGAAAAAATGCATACGCCCTGTTTGGCCAACTGTGTCATTGACGATGTTCAGACCCTTTTCTTGTGGTTTAACGGGGAGTCCTTTCTACCTGTTCAAATATGTTTTCTGCCACTCTCCCTTGCTTACAAGTCCTTTTCTGTGACTTACCTCAAGACATTTTTCGACGATAGATATTTTCAACTCTGCAGTTTCATGAATTTTAGTGACCCTGAGTTCCATTATTCAACTTGTGTTTATGGAAACTGGACACAAAACAGCGGGATTTCCTCTAGCCCTATTCTGTTTGCGTGGGCAATTCTAGCCTTTGATGAATTTGTCTTCCGGATTGGAAATTAGAGTGGCATGTGCCTGTCCGAACACCTAAGACTTGTCTCTAAATTTTTCTCATCCGTCCGCTTCATCCTCTGGACAAATTCCAAACTGTGTGCAACAGGATGTTGACGGTGTTGATATCCCCAAGTGAGGAGGTTGTTAGGAAAGATGTTGGAGGGGTGAACCCAAGAACCAGGCGATGAGGAGATGAGGTGCCTATTCCAAACTCTTTCCGATCAAATGGTGTACCATCCTCTAGGTGTGACAGGCATGTTTTAGCTGTAGGAAGGGTCCCGTGCATGTAAGGAGGACACCAGGGATTTTTCCACATCAGTGCCTCCCCAAACCACAAACTGGGGAATTTTTAAGCTACGGCTACACGCATGTCTATTAAGGGCATTGGGAAATAGGCAGAGCCCAAACTTTAGATGATTGAAATCTTCAGGGTCAGAAGTGCTCACCATCGGCTTTGCTTAGGTTACATTTTATCTGTCATTGATAGATGATGTCAATAAAAATATCTATTCTTTTTCAGATTATTTCCCCTTATAGGTTATTGCAAAATATTCAGTGTAGTTCCCTGTGCTATACAGTAGTTCCTTGTTGATGATCTATTTTATATATAGCAGTGTGTATGTGTTAAACCCAAACTGTTAATTAATCCCTTCTCCTACCTTTCCCCTTTGGTAATAATAAATTATAAGATTTTATACTTCTCAGAAATGGGGGAGCTGAAGAGAGGTATCATTTTCAATGGAAAAGCATTGAAAACACGATTGAAGCTTCAGCCAAGAGTATTCGATGTACATCCATGGAAATAAATCACTTCATTTCTCTAATGTTGACCTGACAAATAAGACAAACGTCTTCACTGAACTTGCTTATAGGAAAGTGATGGAAATATCAAATGTAAGTCCTAGAATCATCTTATTTTACAAGAGCGTTATACACTGCTCTATGTTAACTACAGTTTGGCTCACACATCTGTTCATTGAAGTTACAATGTTCTCAATTTCTGTTACTGATCCTCCAGAGTGGACCCCAACAGGAGTCCCCGTGCCCAGTGTCATTGGAGCCAACAGATCAAGACTGAGTTTGGTTCAGAAGCAAAGGAAACATTATTTTGAAAACAGAAAGGAGAGGTGAGAGCGTGCACTCCCCCATGGGCTGTGGGCTGGGCTGCTGTGTAGGGATCCAGGCAGCGTCAGTGGGAGGGAGGGGATGGAGATCTCGAGGGCTGGTTTGGCTGCAGCTCAGGCTCTCTGCCGCAGAGTCTGCATGGGACGCCGCTAGCTGAGGTGTCGACCCAGCCATTCTGCACTAGGAAATCGGGTCTGAAGTGCCGGGTGTGGGACCTCTGCATGCTGAACCCTAGGAGCACGTGAAATTATACAAAGCACAAAGGAAAAACAGGTTAGACTTTATTTTATTGCCCAGATTCTCTTTTTATCTCCCAGGAATTTTTAATGAACGTTGCCGGGGATGAACACCTCCTCTGCTTTTTGTTCTGTTCCTCATTCTTGGGGTGTTGAGGGTGCAGACCCCTCTTTTGTAACTGCTTCATGCTGCGGTGGGAGCCCTGATACATGGGGGGAGGGGAAAACTTCTCCCCACCAGCCTCCAGGTGAGGTCGATTGTCCCAAGGCCTCCTGCCTCACTTCTCGTCTGCCTGAGCACCAGCATTAGAAGTGTTATAGATTCTAATGTCCTTTAAGGGTCCAGGAAACAGATGTGCAGAGATGCTGCGGTGGCAGGTTTCACCCCACCCAACATTTGTTCGGCGACCTTAGGCTGACGGCTTTTGCCAGCCTAGATGCTCTGACCAGTAGTCTGTGCTTTCTTTAATTAGGTCCCTGAATTAATGTACAAACAGCACCATGTGTCAGAGCCCTGCCCGCACAACTCCCAGACAGTCAAGTGTCAGTGGTGATCCAGGACCATGACGTCCACTGAGTCAACGGCCTTTAGAAGTAGCCAGCAGTCCAGCCGGTCATATTGACCATCATCACCACGGTGTCTGTAGGGCTTTCTATGGTGAAAGCATGATATACGTTTCCCCCGCCAAGCTTATTAGCTCCCCTCTGTGTGCAGTAAGTCCTGCAAGCAGTAGTCTGCTCTTTCGGGGCACAGTCTTGTTGTTTTCTGAGAGAAACTCCAGGTCAAGTGATGGTCACTCGAGTCATTTTGGGGGCCTGTTGCCCCCGTTTTTCTCTCTGGAGGTTGGAGTTGGAGGGCCTCCTCACTCAAGGTCAGTGTGTCCACAGAGCGACCCCTGCAACTTCAGGGCATGATGGGTGGTTAGGATCACCACGTGGGGTCCTTTTCCCTTAGGAGGGACATGGCCTTGGGGGCGGCTGATTTCCAGCTTTTTAGATACCCCAGTATCCTGGCCTGAGGAGTCGGTGGGCAAAGCCCTTGGTGACCATAGTTTATCATACCTGAAGGGCATTCTTGTGTTGCTCCATTTCAAGTGGTCCCAGTTTTTGCACTAAGGCTCCAAGGGCGATTAACCTATGACCGGGTATGTTAAGGTCAAAGGGTTTAGCTAAATTAGGGAGTTCCTGGGCAAGGGTCTGAATTGACTGCTCTTTCCATTCTTGAAAGGCTGCTTCTGGATTCTATTCAAAAGGATCATCATCTTTTCGTGACAGTGTTTCATGTAGAGGCCCAGCTATTAGACTGTAGTTAGGGATCCAGATGCAGAAAACCTTGGCCTCCCCAGGAACCCCTAAGCTGTGTTCTAGTTTTAGAAGAGGTAAGGCTGCAAATGGCTTCTTCCCTATCCTGGGATGCGTTTCTCCGAATATCTGTGAGAATGAAGCCCAGGCATGTCACCTTAGCCTGGGATATTTGAGCCTTTTCCTTGGACACCTTCTATCCTTTCTTGGCTAGGTAGTTCAGAGGCGTCTTTAGTAGGCCTGGCGATCAGAATGTCCTCTGCATATTGAAGGAGGGTTCCCTTTTACAGAGGTAGAAGTTTTAGGCCTTTAAAGGACATTTCCCCAATGATGGTGTGGGGATTTTTGAACCATTGGGGAAGGATGGCCCAGCATTATTGCTTTGGTTGCATGTTGTGTCCTGCCACTCACAAGCCAAAAATTCTTGTGACTCTGAGATGAATGGAACACAGAAGAAGGCATCATTGAAGTCTAATACAGAATGCCATGGCCTGGTGGATGGTAGAATGACCTGCAGGGTGTAGGACATAGGAGCTACTGGAGGTATATCCTCGGTGGCTACACTGACTGTCCTTACATCCTTTACCAGGTCCCCAGCAGCCAATGGGACTCTCGTGGTCAGGCCAATCCCAGGATATGGAGCTCACCTGGGCAGCACGCCCCACCGAACCGCCCACGGGGCTCTTGTGGTCAAGTCCCTCCCAGTGTATGGAGTTCACATGTGCAGTTACCCAGCAACCCATGGGGCTCTCATAGTCAGGCTCTTCCCAGGATACGGAGCTCCCCTGGGCAGGTACCCGAGCACGGCTGGACACACAGGAACTGTGCACATAGCCCACATTGCAGAGAACCCCCAGCTCACCTGTCGCTCACAGCTGACACAAAACGCCACAGAGCAGGACTTGAACTAACAAAGAGCAGCCCTGACAGATCTGTGACCCTGGCTATCACTCTGTGAAGCCTCTCTCGGCCTGGTCTTCCAGACACTTCCACTGCAGCCAGGGCACCAGGCCTCTGTCTCCACCCACCATCACTCCTCTCCCTGACTCCTGGGTTCCTCTCATTAGTATAGGGTGTTCTTGAAGTTGTTTTCCACTCATGGACCAGATAAAATGATGAGAAAAAAGCCGCAGCTGCAGCCCCTTGTCTATCCTGACTCTCAAGAGCCCACACCTGTTCCTTGGCCGCGGCCCGTTTAGCAAGGTTCATTTTCTGCAACTGTGATCCCCTGAGGGGTGAGGATTGGCTGATATGGGCAGCCTGACACTGCCTGCCAGCCCTCCCCAGGTGTGCCTTGGTTGAGGTCAATATAAACACCTCTCCAGTCAGCAAGAGCCCCTGTAGCTGTGCCTGACGCCATATTCTCGGCCCCGTCAGCAGTGTCGGGGCTGGGGTGGTGGGAGGGAGTGAGGGGCCATGGCTTTGTGGGTGGCCCAGTGTGAGTGGGGCTCTGCTGGGCTTTCTGCAGGAGTTGCCAGGCTGCCACCTGCTAAAGAAGAGGATGTGTCACCCATACCTGCCGCTGGAATTTCTTCCCAAGCAGAGGTGAGGAAGTAAAAAGCAGTGGGGGCCGTGGCAGGAGGGGTATCTCAGGTAGGGAAATGGAAAGCTTCCAGAAGAGCATCTGGGGCCATGACCATCCTGTCTGGCCAGCAGGCATCAAGTCGGCCTGTGTGCTGTCGCTGGTGTGGCACCACAGCCCTTCCTCTAGGCTTGCAAGTTCTTGTACATATTCAGCTGTTTTACCTGGAAAGGGTGGGAAGAGTTCAGCTGCAGCAGGACTGGGGCTCACCTCACATTTACTCACAGACGCCTCGACACAGTCCCCCAGCTTTGCAATGAGGATGTTCCTTGTGGGGGGGGAGCGCTGCTCACTGCATGGGAGACGATTTCCCATCTCTGACCAACTTAAGAATTTTTTACAACTGGAGCAAGTGCCCTGATACGATTTTCCTCTGTATAACTTGTGGGTTCTGTTTTTTTTTTTTTTTTTTTTTTTCTTTTTTGCTTTTTGGTTCAAGGTAGATTTTATATATTTCTCTTTTTTTTTAATTTGGAGATATAAACATGGAAATAATGCATTAATATAAAGACATCTATGTGAAGGGAAAAACGTTTTTTTTCGTTTATTTTATTAAATGTTATTTATTTATTTTTATTTTTTTTAATTTATTTATTTCTTTTATACAGCAGGTACTAACTGGATATCTATTTTATACATATGTGTGCACATGTGAATCCCAGTCTCCCAATTCATCCCACCACCACCCTCACATGGCATTCCCCCCTTGGTGTCTATATGTTTGTTCTCTACATCTGTGTCTCTATCTCTGCCCTGGAAACCGGTTCATCTGTACCATTTTTCTAGGTTCCACATATATGCATTAACATACAATATTTGTTTTTCTCTTTCTGACTTACTTCACTCTGTATGACAGTCTCTATATCCATCAAGGTCTCTACAAATGACCCAATTTCATTCCTATGTATGGCTGAGTAATATTCCATTGTATATATGTACCACATCTTTATCCATTCATCTGTCTGTGGGCACTTAGGTTGCTTTCATTACCTGGCTATTGTAAATAGTACTGCAATGAACATTGTGGTGAATGTGTCTTTTTGATTTATGGTTTTCTCTGGGTATATGCCCAGTAGTGGGATTGCTGGATTATATGGTAATTCTATTTTTAGTTTTTTAAGGAACCTCCATACTGTTCTCCATAGAGACTGTATCGATTTACATTCCCAGCAATAGTGGAAGAAGGTTCCTTTCCTCCACACCCTCTCCAGCATTTGTTGTTTGTAGATTTTCTGATGATGCCCATTCTAACAGGTGTGACGTGATACCTCATTGTAGTTTCGATTTCCATTTCTCTAATAATTAGTGATGTTGAGCAGATTTTCATGTGTGTACTGGCCATCTCTATGTCTTCTTGGAAGAAATGTCTATTTAGATCTTCTTCCATTTTTGTATTGGGTTGTTTGTTTTATTAATATTGAGCTGCATGAGCTGTTTATATATATTGGAGATTAATCATTTGTCCATTGATTCATTGGCAAATATGTTCTGCCATTCTGAGGGTTGTCTTTTCGTCTTGTTTGTAGTTTCCTTTGCTTTGCAAAAGCTTTTACATTTCATTAGGTCCCATCTGTTTAGTTTACTTTTTTATTTCATTACTATAGGAGGTGGATCAAAAAAGATCTTGCTGTGATTTACGTCAGAGTATCCTTCGTAAGTTTTCCTCTCAGAGTTTTATACTGTCCGGTCTTACATTAAGGTCTCTAATCCATTTTGAATATATTTTTATGTATGGTGTTGGGGAGTGTTCTAATTTCATTCTTTTACATGTAGCTGTCCATATTTCCCAGCACCAATGATTGAAGAGACTGTCTTATCTCCATTGTATAGTCTTGCCTCCTTTGTCATAGATTAGTTGACCATAGGTGTGTAGGTTTATCCCTGGGCTTTCTTTTGCTTTTTTTTTTCTTTTACACGTTTATTGGAGTATAATTGTTTTACAATGGAGTGTTAGTTTCTGCTGTATAACAAAGTGAATCAGCTATACATATACAAATATCACCAGATCCCCTCCCTCTTGCATCTCCCTCCCACATTCCATATCACACCCCTTTATGAGGTCACAAAGCACCGAGCTGATCTCCCTGTTCTATGTGGCTGATTCTCAGTAGCTATCAGTGTTACATTTGGTAATGTAATTATGTCCATGCCACTCTGTCACTTCGTCTCACCTTACCCATCCCCCTTCCGGTGTCCTCAAGTCCTTTCTCTACGTCTGTGTCCTTAATCCTGTCCTGCCATTAGGTTCTTCAAAATCTTTTTTTTTTCTTCCTTAGATTCCGTATATCTCTGTTAACATACAGTATTTGTTTTTCCCTTTCTGACTTACTTCACTGTGTAGGACAGATTCTAAGTCCATCCACCTCAGTACAAATAACTCAGTTTTGCTTCTTTTTTATGGCTGAGTAATATTCCATTGTATATATGTGTCAGATCTTCTTTATCCATTCATCTGTCGATGGACACTTAGGTTGCTTCCATGTCCTGGCTATTGTAAATAGAGCTGCAATGAACTTTTTTGTACATAACTCTTTTTGAATTATGGTTTTCGCAAGGCAAATGTCCAGTAGTTGGATTGTTGTGTCGTATGGTATCTCTATTGTTAGTTATTTAGAGGAACCTCCGTACTGTTCTCCCTAGTGCCCATATCAATTTACATTCCCACCCACAGTGCACGTGTGTTCCCTTTTCTCCAATAAAGGCCTCTCCAGCATTTATTGTTTTGTAGATTTTTTTGATGATTGCCACGCTGACTGCTGTGTGGTGATATCTCAAGGTAGTTTGATTTGCATTTCTCTAATGATTAGTGATGTTCAGCATCCTTTCATGTGTTTCTTGGTAATCTGTATATCTTCTTTGGAGAAATGTCTATTTAGGTCTTCTGGCCGTTTTTGGATTGGGTTGTTTGTTTTTGTGATATTGAGCTACATGAGGTGCTTGTAAAGTTTGGAGATTAATCCTTTGTCAATTGCTCCATTTGAAAATATTTTCTCCCATTCTGAGGGTTGTTTTTGCATCTTGTTTATGTTTTCCTGTACCGTGTAAAAGCTTTTAACTTTCTTTAGGTCCCATTTGTTGATTTCTGTTTTTATTTCCATTTCTCTAGGAGGTGAGTCAAAAAGGATCTTGCTGTGATTTATGTCATAGAGTGTTCTGCCTATGGTTTCCTCTAAGTGTTTTATAGTGTCTGGTCTTATATTTAGATCTCTAGTCCATTTAGAGTTTATTTTTGTGTATGGTGTTATGGAGTGTTCTAATTTCATTCTTTTATGTGTAGGGGTCCAGTTTTCTCAGCACCAATTACTGAAGAGACTGTCTTTTCTCCATTGTATATCCTTAGCTCCTTTGTCATAGATGAGATAGCCATAGGTATGTAGGTTTATCTCTGGGCTTTCTGTCCTGTTCCATTGATCTGTGTTTATGCCAATCTACATACACTTGATTCCATTATGGAGACATATAAATACATAGGTTTCAAGATTGTTACCAGTCAGATAAATTCCTCTTCAGTGAATAGGGTGTTTTGTGTCCAGTTCATTGAGAAAGGAGTAGGTCTTGTCTATTACATATTTGGTATATGGAATGGTATCTGTGCTAATTTCAAACTCTGCTTTTACACATCACCCCACGTCACCTTTCCCCTTAAGGAGGCATAAGTGTGTTTTCTAAATGTGTAACTCTGTTCTCTTTTG
Organism: Mesoplodon bidens; assembly: GCF_964165515.1. Classification (NCBI taxonomy): domain Eukaryota; kingdom Metazoa; phylum Chordata; class Mammalia; order Artiodactyla; family Ziphiidae; genus Mesoplodon; species Mesoplodon bidens. The sequence goes on from NW_027671174.1 coordinate 798,778, forward strand.
AAATTCAGCTCATGTGTAGCCATGTTTACATTCCCTCTATAAGTGATATATTACAATAAGTTTCTGTTTCTTTGTGGCTCATTTCACTTAGCATCATCGTACCTAAAGCCACTCATTATGCTGCTATTGGCCTTATGACATTGATTTTATGTCTGAGTGACATTCCATTGTATATAAGTACCACAACATCTATATCCATTTTTTTCCTTTCCTGGGATATTTAAAGTGTACCAAAGTCGAGGTTCTTGTAAACAGAGCAGCCCTAAACTTTGCGCTGGCTGTGTGTTGCGGATTTTTAGGTTTCCCAAAATACACGGCCATGAGTGGAAGTGTGCTATGCTCTGTAGCTCTGTTTTAGAAAACAATATACAGTTCTGCAGAGAGGCTGTTGGCAATTTACATCCTGTCCATCGGTGTAACCAGGCTCCCTTTTCTCCATGGCCTATCCTGCATTTGTGGTTTTCACACTATTTGTGGATGGCCCTTTTGACTGGAGGTAAGGGACACTTCTATGTAGTGTGGATTTTCAATGCCTGATGGCTTGCTTGGCCAAAAAGGGCGTATGCATTTTTTCCCAAATATATTCAAGAAAATACACCTACACCCTTTTCAGCTAAGGGCAACATTGTCGAAGTTCTGTCGCTTTTCATGTGCTTTAAAGATGACTCCAATGTACCTCTTGAAATCTGTTTTCTTCAAATCTGCCTTGCATTCAAATCCTCTTCATGGCCTTACCTCAATATATTTCTGGATGATAGTTGTCCTTTATAACTCTGCAAGTTTGTGAATTGCTGTGCCCCTTATTTCCATTTTTCAAATCGCCTATTTGTGAGCTGGCTGCAATACCGCAGGATGGCTTTAGGCCCTAGTCCGGTTCCGGGGCTTCAGGCTGAGCCTTTGGTTAATGCTTCTATCTGATGGGAAAGTAGAGTGATATGTGCCCATCCAAACACCTACAGCTAATCTCTCATTTGTTTTCTCTCTTCCTGTTCATCCTCTGCACAATTTGCAAACTGTGCATAACAGGAGGGTAAAGGCGCTGACACTCCAAGTGGGGAGATTTTTAGTAATGCAGATGGAATGGTGAAGCCGAGCACGACGAAAGGAAAAATGAGGTACCTTTTAGAAAACTTTCCCAATTACACAGTGTACCATCCACTTGGTTTCCCATGCATGTTTTAACTGTAGGAAGATTCCCTTAAACCTGGAGAGTTGGGACCACTAGAATGCGTAGCAAACAGTATTGCTCTAAGTGGTGTTCATTTGCTCACACAACCTCAGCAATCTTGTCAGCCCCAAGTGTCCAGTCTTATGTCTTATCCAGCTGTGGGTGTAAAGGTGGTCAATCCAGGTTGGATCACAGGCCCTGAACGTAATTTTTAAGATTTCTTTCTGTTTCCCTGTTTTTGCATTTTGCTTTTGAAACTTATTTTTTAAGGGGATTTAGCTGAATTTCAGTGCTGTGTTCATGCAATTATACACACATATGATTCCTTTATGGAGACATGAGAATACATATGATTTAAAATTCTCAGAGTCAGATATATTCCTCTGCAATGAATAGGGGGTGTTGAGTCCAGTTCATTGTGCTCGAGGTAGGTGTTGTCTATTACATACTTAGTTTATGTAACGGTATCTGTGTTAATTTAAAACTGTGGTTTTATGCATCAACCCACCTCGCCTTTCCCCTTAAGGAGGCAGAAGATGGTTTTCTAAATGTGTGACTCTGTTGTGTTTGTAATTCAGTTCATGTGTAGCCATGTGTTCATTCACCCTATGAGTGATATGTTATGATAAGATTCGTTACTCTGTTATCTTTCCTAACTCAGTTCATGTGTAGCCATGTTTACAGGATCTTCATAAGTGATATCTTATGATAAGTTTCTTTTTCTGTGTGACTTATTTCACTTGGAATCATCGTACCTGAATCCACTCACTTTGCTGCTACTGGTCTTATGACATTGATTTCATGGCTGAGGGATATTCCATCATATGTAAGTACCACAATTTTTGAACCATTTTTATATTTCCTGGTATATTTAAGGTGTACCCAATTTGAGGTTCTTGTAAGCAGTGCAGTCTTAAATTTGGGGGTGTCTCTGTCTTATTGATTTTCAGGTTTCCAAAAGTATGTACCCTAGACTGGAAGTGCCCTTGGCTCTGTAGCTCTGTTGATTACTTGTTTTAGGGAACGCAATGCACTCCTCCATTGAGGCAGTTGGCAATTTACATCCTGCCCATCAGCATAACAAGGCTCCTTCTTCTCGAGGGCCTGTCTGGCCTTTCTGGTTTTTACACATACTTTGGATGTCCCTGTGGACCGGTGGGAAGTGATACTTCTTTGTAGTGCAGATTTGCATTGTCCTCTTGCTTGCTTGGCCAAAAAGGACGTATGCATTTCCTCCTGAATATATTCAGGAGAAAACGGATTGCCCTTTTTGGCCAAGTGCATCATTGTCGAAGTTGTTCCCCTCTTCCTGTGCTTTACAGGAGACTCCAACGTACCTCTTGAAATCAGTTTCCTGCTATTCTGCCTCGCTTTCAAGTCCGCCTCCTTGCCTTCCTTCAAAGGATTTTTGGACGATAGTTGCGCTTTATTACTCTGCCAGTTTGTGAATTGCTGTGCCCCTGAGCTCCATTTATCAACTCGTTTTTTGTGAGCTGAACACAAGTCCAAAATTTTGGTTCATCACCTATACTGGTTCTGGGTGGCTTCCTGAGAATTTGGTTAATTCATCTTCCTGCCGGGAAATTAGAGTGACATATGCCCGTCCAAATGCCTAACAGCTACTCTCTCATTGGTTCTCCCTCTTCCCTTCCATCCTCTGCCAATTTAGCAACCTGTGCGAACCAGGAGGTTAAAGGGGCTGTCTCTCCAAGTTGGGAGATTGATAGTAAAGCAGTTGGAAAGTCAATACAGAGCACCATGAGAGGGACTATTCGTTGAGTTTTAGAAAAGTTTCGTATTCACAGTGTGTTCATTCTCTAGGTTTCCCGTACATGATATAGTTGTAGTAATATTCCCTTCAACCTGTAGAGATGTGACCCATGGAATTGGGACCATGCATTATTGCTTTAAAGGGTCTGCATTTCCTCACCCAATCTCACCATTCCTCTCAGTTCCAAGTGTCCAGCCTTATGCCATATCCAGCTGTCTTTGCAGATAGGGTCATTCCAGATTTCATCAGAGAACCTGAAGGATTTGTAAAGAATTTCCCTGTTTTTTTGTTTTGTTTTTGAAATTCCTTTTTATAGTGGGATTGAGATGATTCTCGCTGCCATGTTTACGCCACTCTAGACATACTTGATTCCCTTACGGAGACATATCAGTATATAGGTTTTAAGATTCTTACTAGTCAGATATATTCCTCTGTGGGAAATATGGTGTTTTGAGTCCCTTTCACTGAGGAAGATGTAGGTCTTGTCTATACCATAGTTGGTTTTTGGAACGGTACCTGTGCTTATATCAAACTGTGAATTAAGCATACCCCCACCTTCTCCTTCCACCTTAAGCAGGCATAAGTGTGTTTTCTAAATGTGAGACACTGTTCCCTTTCCCAACTCTGTTCATATGTAGCCATGTTTACAGGGTTTTCATAAGTGATATCTTATGATAAGTTTCTTTATCTGTTTGACTTATTTCACTTAGAATCATCGTACCTGAATCCACAAACTTTGCTGCTACTGGTCTTATGACATGTATTTCATGGCTGAGGGATATTCCATCGTACATAAGTACCACAATTTTTTGAACCATTTTTATATTTCCTGGGTTATTTAAGGTGTTCCCAAGTTGAGGTTCTTGTAAGCAGTAGAGCCCTAAATTTGCGGTTGCCCTGTCTTATTGATTTTCAGTTTTCCCAAGGAATATTCCCTAGACTGGAAGGGCCCTTGGCTCTGTAGCTCTGTTGTTTACTTGTTTTAGGGAACACAATGCACTCCTCCAGTGAGGCAGTTGGCAATTTACATCCCGCCCATCAGCATAAAAAGGCGCCCTGTTCTCCAGGGCTTGTCTTGGCTTTCAGGTTTTTACACATTTTGTGGATGTCCCTTTTGACCGGTGGGAAGTGATACTTCTTTGTAGTGCAGATTTACATTGCCACTTGCTTGCTTGGCCACAAAGGGCGTATGCATTTTCTGCTGAATATATTCAGGAGAAAACACATGTGCACTTTTGGCCAAGTGCATCATGGTCGAAGTTGTGCCCATCTTCCTGTGCTTTACAGGTGATTCCAACGTACCTCTTGAAATCTGTTTCCTACTATTCGGCCTTGCTTTCAAGTCTGCCTCGTTGAGTTCCTTCAATGGATTTTTGAGGATAGTTGTCCTTTATAACTCTGCCAGTTTGTGAATTGCTGTGCCCCTGAGCTCCATTTTTCAACTTGTTTTTTGTGAGCTGAACGCAAGTCCAAAATTTTGGTTCAGGACCTATACTGGTTCCCGGTAGGTGGCTGAGACTTTGGTTAATTCTTCTTCCTCCCGGGAAATTAGAGTGACATGTGTCCGTCCAAATTCCTATCAGCTACTCTCTCATTGCTTCTCCCTCTTCCCTTCAAACCTCTGCCAAATTGGCAACCTGTGCAAACCAGGAGATTAAAGGGGCTGTCTCTCCAAGTTGGGCGATTTTAGTAAAGCAGTTGGAAATTCAAACTGGAGCACCAGGAAGGGGACTATTGGTTGAGATTTAGGAACCTTTTGTGTATTCACCGTGTGTCCATTATATAGGTTTCCTGTACATGTTATAGTTGTACTAATATTCCCTTCAACCTGGAGAGTTGGGTCCCATGGAATGGGGGCCATGCATTATTGCTTTAAAGGGTCTGCATTTGCTCACCTAATCTCACCAATCCTCTCAGTCCCAAATGTCCAGCCTTATGCTACATCCAGCTGTCATTGTAGATAGGGTCATTCCAGGTTTCATCCGAGACCCTGAAGGAATTGAAAAGAATTTCCCTGTTTTTTTCTTTTGCCTTTGAAATACCTTTTTATACTGGGTTTGAGCTGATTCTCACTGCCATGTTTATGCCAGTCTAGACACACTTGATTCCCTTAGGGAGACATATCTATCCATATGTTTTAAGATTATTACTAGTCATATCTATTCCTCTGCGGGATATATGGGGTTTAGAGGCCCTTTCACTGAGGAAGGTGTATGTCTTGTCTATTCCAAAGTTGGTTTTTGGAACGGTACCTGTGCTTATATCAAACTGTGGTTTTATGCATCACCGCACCTCTTTACACCCTTAAGAAGGCATAAGAGTGTTTTCTAAATGTGTGACTCAGTTCTCTTTCCTAACTCAGTTCATGTGTAGCCATGTTTACAGGATCTTCATAAGTGATATCTTATGATAAGTTTCTTTTTTGTGTGACTTATTTCAGTTAGAATCATCGTACCTATATTCACTCACTTTGCTGCTTCTGGTCTTATGACATTGATTGCATGGCTGAGGGATATTCCATTGTACATAAGTACCACAATTTTTTGAACCATTTTTATATTTCCTGGGATATTTAAGGTGTACCCAAGTTGAGGTTCTTGTGAGCAGTGCAGCCCTAAATTTGGGGGTGGCGGTGTCTTACTGATATTCAGGTTTCCCAAGGTATATTCCCTAGACTGGAAGTGCCCTTGGCTCTGTAGCTCTGTTGTTTACTTGTTATAGGGAACGCAATGCACTCCTCCAGTGAGGCAGTTGGTAATTTACATCCCGCCCATCAGCATAACAAGGCTCCCTGTTCTCCAGGGCCTGTCTTGCCTTTCTGGTTTTTACACATTTTGTGGATGTCCCTTTTGACCGGTGGGAAGTGATACTTCTTTGTAGTGAAGATTTGCATTGCCCGCTTGCTTGCTTGGCTAAAAAGGGCGTATGCGTCTTTTCCTGAATATATTCAGGGGAAAACGCATACGCCCTTTTTGGCCAAGTGCGTCATTGTCGAAGTTGTGCCCCTCTTCCTGTGCTCTAAAGCCGATTCCAACGTACCTCTTGAAATATGTTTCCTTGTATTCTGTCTCGCTTTCAAGTCCGCCTCGCTGCCTTCCCTCAACAGATTTTTGGACGATAGTTGTCCTTTATTACTCTGCCAGTTTGTGAATTGCTGTGCCCCTGAGCTCCATTTTTCAACTCGTTTTTTGTGAGCTTAACGCAAGTCCAAAATTTTGGTTCAGGACCTATACTGGTTCCCGGTGGGTGGCTGAGACTCTGGTTAATTCTTCCTGCCGGGAAATTAGAGGGACATGTGCCCGTCCAAATGCCTAACAGCTACTCTCTCATTGGTTCACCCTCTTCCCTTCCATCCTCTGCCAAATTGGCATCCTGTGCAAACCAGGAGTTTAAAGAGGTTGTCTCTCCAAGTTGGGAGCTTGATAGTAAAGCACTTGGAAAGTCAAACCAGAGCACCAGGAGAGGGACTACTCGTTGAGTTTTAGAAACCTTTTGTATTCACAGTGTGTCCATTTTCTAGGTTTCCCATACATGTTATAAATGTAATAATATTCCCTTCAACATGGAGAGTTGGAACCCATGGAATGGGTCCCATGCATTTTTGCTTTAAAGGGTCTGCAGTTGCTCACCCAATCTCACCAATCATCTCAGTCCCAAGAGTCCAGCATTATGCCACATCCAGCTGTCATTGTAGATATGGTCATTCCAGCTTTCATCAGAGACCCTGAAGGAAATGTAAAGAATTTCCCTGTTTTTTGGTTTTGTTTTTGAAATTCCTTTTTATAGTGGGTTTGAGCTGATTCTCGCTGCCATGTTTATGCCAGTCTACACACTTGATTCCCTTACGGAGACATATCAATACATAAGTTTTAGGATTGTTTCTAGTCAGATCTATTCCACTGCGGGAAATATGGCGTTTTGAGTCCCTTTCACTGAGGAAGGTGTAAGTCTTGTCTATACCACAGTTGTTTTTACAAACGGTACCTGTGCTTATATCAAACTCTGGTTTTATGCATCACCCCACCTCTCCTTTCCCCTTAAGCAGGCATAATTGTTTTTTCTAAATGTGAGACTCTGTTCTCTTTCCTAACTCAGTTCATGTGTAGCCATGTTTACAGGATCTTCATAAGTGATATCTTATGATATGTTTCTTTTTCTGTGTGACTTATTTCACTTAGAATCATCGTACCTGAATCCACTCACTTTGCTGCTCCTGGTCTTATGACATTGATTTCATGGCTGAGGGATATTCCGTCGTACATAAATACCACAGTTTTTGGAACCATTTTTTATATTTTCTGGGATATTTAATGTGTACCCAAGTTGAGGTTCTTGTAAGCAGTGCAGCCCTAAATTTGGTGGTGGCACTGTCTTATTGATTTTCAGTTTTCCCAACGTATATTCCCTACACTGTAAGTGCCCTTGGCTCTGTAGCTCTGTTGTTTACTTCTTTGAGGGAACACAATGCACTCCTCCAGTGAGGCAGTTGGCAATTTACATCCCGCCCATTAACATCTCAAGGCTCCGTGTTCTCCAGGGCCTGTCTTGCCTTTCTGGTTTTTACACATTTTGTGGATGTCTCTTTTGAACGGTGGGAAGAGATACTTCTTTGTAGTGCAGATTTGCATTGCCCACTTGCTTGCTTGGCCAAAAAGGGCATATGCATTTTCTCCTGAATATATTCAGGAGTTAACGCATACGCCCTTTTTTACCAAGTGCATCATTTTCGAAATTGTGCCCCTTTTCCTGTGCATTACAGGCGATTTCTACGTACCTCTTGAAATCTGTTTCCTGCTATTCTGCCTCCCTTTCAAGTCGCCCTCGTTGCCTTCCCTCAACAGATTTTTGGACGAGAGTTGTCCTTTTTTACTCTGCCATTTTGTGAATTGCTGTGCCCCTGAGTTCCAATTTCAACTCGTTTTTTGTGAGATGAACGCAATTCCAAAATTTTGATTCAGGACCAATACTGGTTCCAGGTGGGTGCCTGAGACTTTGGTTAATTATTCTTCCTGCTGGGAAATTAGAGTGACATGTGCCCGTCCAAAACTCTAACAGCTACTATCTCATTGGTTCTCCCTTTTCCCTTCCATCCTCTGCCTATTTGGAAACCTATGCGAACCAGGAGGTTAAAGGGGCTGTCTCTCCAAGTTGGGAGATTGATAGTAAAGCAGTTGGAAAGTCAAACTGGAGCACCAGGAAAGGGACTATTCGTTGAGTTTTAAAAACCTTTCATATTCACCGTGTGTCCATTCTCTAGCTTTCCCGTACATGTTATAGCTGTAGTAATATACCCTTCATCCTGGAGAGTTGGGAAACATGGCATGGGTGCCGTGCATTATTGCTTTATAGGGTCTGCATTTGCTCACCCAATCTCACCAATCCTCTCAGTCCCACGTGTCCAGCCTCATGCCACATCCAGCTGTCATTGTAGATAGGGTCATGCCAGGTTTCGTCATAGACCCTGAAGGATATGTAAAGTTTTTCCCTGTTTTTTTTTTTTATAAAACATTTTTATAATGGGTTTGAGCTGATTCTCGCTGCCATGTTTATGCTTGTCTAGACACACTTGATTCCCTAACGGAGACATATCAATACATAGGCTTTAAGATTCTTGCTAGTCAGATCTATTATTCTGTGGGAAATATGGGGTTTTCATTCCCTTTCACTGGGGAAGGTGTAGGTCTTGTCTATTCCAAAGTTGATTTTTGGAAAGGTACCTGTGCTTATATCAAACTCTGGTTTTATGCATCACGCCACCTATCCTTCCCCCTTAAGCAGGCATAAGAATGTTTTCTAAATGTGAAACTCTGTTCTCTTTCCTAACTCAGTTCTTGTGTAGCCTTGTTTACAAGAACTTCATAAGTGATATCTTATGATAAGTTTCTTTTTCTGTGTGACTTATTTCACTTAGAATCATCGTACTTGAATCCACTCACTTTGCTGCTACTCGTCTTATGACATTGACTTCACGGCTGAGGAATATTCCATCATACGTAAGTACCACAATTTTTTAAACCATTTTTATATTTCCTGGGATATTTAAGGTGTACCCAAGTTGAGGTTCTTGTAAGCAGTGCAGCCCTTAATTTGGGGGTGGCCCTGTCTTATTGATTTTCAGTTTTTCCAAGGTATATTCCCTAGACTGGAATTGTCCTTGGCTCTGTAGCTCTGTTGTTTACTTGTTTTAGGGAACACAATGCACTCCTCCAGTGAGGCAGTTGGCAATTTACATCCAGCCCATCAGCAGAACAAGGCGCCCTGTTCTCCAGGGACTGTCTTGCCTTCCTGGTGTTTACACATTTTGTGGATGTCCCTTATGACCGGTGGGAAGAGATACTTCATTGTAGTGCAGATTTGAATTGCCCGCATGCTTGCCTGGCCAAAAAGTGTGTATGTGTTATCTCTTGAATATATTCAGGAGAAAATGCATATGCACTATTTGGCCAAGTGCATCATTGTCGAAGTTGAGCCCCTCTTCCTGTGCATTACACTCGATTCCTACGTACCTCTTGAAATGTGTTTCCTACTATTCTGCCTCACTTACAATTCGGCCTCGTTGCCGTCCCTCAACAGAGTTTTGGACGATAGTTGTCCTTTATTAATCTGCCAGTTTGTGAATTGCTGTGCCCCTGAGCTCCATTTTTAACTCGTTTTTTGTTAGCTGAAGGCAAGTCCAAAATTTTGGCTCAGGACCTATACTGGTTCCCGGTGGGTCGCTGAGACTTTGGTTAATTCTTCTTCCTGCCGGGAATTTAGAATGACATGTGCCCGTCCAAATGCGTAACAGCTACTCTCTCTTTGGTCTTCCCTCTTCCCTTCCATCCTCTGCCAAATTGGCAACCTGTGCGAAACAGTAGGTTAAAGGGGCTTTCTCTCCAAGTTGGGAGATTGATAGTAAAGCAGTTGGAAAATCAAACCGGAGCATCAGGAGAGGGACTATTCGTTGAGTTTTAGAGACCTTTCGTATTCACATTGTGTCCATTCTCTAGGTTTCCCTTACATGTTATAGCTGTAGTAATATTCCCTCCAACCTGCAGATTTGGGCCCCATGGAATGGGGGCCATGCATTTTTGCTTTAAAGGGTCTGCATTTGCTCACCCAATCTCACCAATCCTCTCAGTCCCAAGTGTCCAGCCTTATGCCACATCCAGCTGTCATTGTAGACAGGGTCATTCCTGCTTTCATCGGAGACCCTGAAGGAATTGAAAGAATTTCCCTGTTTTTTTTGTTTTGTTTTTGAAATTCCTTTTTATAGTGGGTTTGAGCTGGTTTTCACTGCCATGTTTATGCCAGTCTAGACACACTTGATTACCTTACACAGACATATCAATACATAGGTTTTAAGATTCTTACTAGTCACATATATTCCTCTGCGCAAAATATGGAATTTTGAGTTCCTTTCACTGAGGAAGGTGTAGGTCTTGTCTATTCCATGTTGGTTTTTGGAATGGTACCTGTGCTTATATCAAACTCTGGTTTTATGCATCACCCCACCTCTCCTTGCCCCTTCAGCGGGCATAAGAGTGTTTTCTAAATGTGAGACTCTGTTCTCTTTCCTAACTCAGTTCATGTGTAGCCATGTTTACAGGATCTTCATAAGTGATATCTTATGATAATTTTCTTTTTCTGTGTGACTTATTTCACTTAGCATCATCTTACGTGAATCCACTCACTTTGCTGCTACTGGTCTTATGACACTGATTTCATGGCTGAGGGATACTCTATCGTACGTAAGTACCACAATCTTTTAAACCATTTTTATTTTTCCTGGGATATTTAAGGTGTACCCAAGTTGAGGTTCTTGTAAGCAGTGCAGCCCTAAATTAGGGGGTGGCTCTGTCGTATTGATTTTTAGTTTTCCCAAGGTATATTCCCTAGACTGGAAGTGCCCTTGCCTCTGTAGCTCTGTTGTTTACTTGTTTTAGGGAACTCAATGCACTCCTCCAGTGAGGCAGTTGGCAATTTACATCCCGCACACCAGCATAACAAGGCTCCCTCTTCTCCAGTGCCTGTCTTGCCTTTCTGGTTTTTACACATTTTGTGGATGTCCGTTTTGACAGGTGGGAAGTGACACTTCTTTGTAGTGCAGATTTGTGTTGCACGCTTGCTTGCTTGGCCAAAAATGGCGTATGCATTTTCTCCAGAATATATTCATGAGAAATCGCATACGCCCCTTTTGGCCAAGTGCATCATTGTCGAAGTTGTGTCCCTCTTCCTGTGCTTTGCAGGCGATTCCAACGTACATCCTGAAATCTGTTTCCTGCTATTCTTCCTCGCATTCATGTCCGCCTCGTTTCCTTTACTCAACTGATTTTTGGACGATTGTTGTCCTTTATTACTCTGCCAGTTTTTGAATTGCTTTGCCCCTGTTCTCCATTTTTCAACTCGTTTTTTGTGAGCTGAACACAAGTCCAAAATTTTGCTTCACGAACTATACTGGTTCCTGGTGGGTGGCTGAGAGTTTTGTTAATTCTTCTTCCTGTGGCAAATTAGAGTGTCATATGCCCGTCCAAATGCCTGACAGCTACTCTCTCTTTGGTTCTCCCTTTTCCCTTTCATCCTTAGCCAAAGTGGCAACCTGTGGGAACCAGGAGGTTAAAGGGGCTGTCTCTTCACGTTGGGAGATTTATAGTAAAGCAGTTGGAAAGTCAAAACGGAGCACCAGGAGAGGGACTGTTCGTTGAGTTTTAGAAACCTTTTGTATTCACAGCGTGTCCACTCTTTTGGTTTCCCGTTCATGTTATAGCTGTAGTAATATTACCTTCAACCAGGAGAGTTGGGACCCATCGAATTGGTGGCATGCATTATGGCTTTAAAGGGCCTGCATTTTCTCCGCCAATCTCACCAATCCCCTCAGTCCCATGTGTCCAGCCTTATGTCTCTTCCAGCTGTCGTTGTAGATTGTATCATTCCAGGTTGCATCAGAGCCCTTGAAGGAATTGTTTAAGAATATCGCTGTTTTTTTAATTTTTTTTTTTTTTGTAATTCAGTTTTATAATGGGGTTGAGCTGATTTTCCCTTACTTGTTTTTGCCGGTCTAGACAAACTTGATTCCCTTACAGAGACATATAAATACATTGGTTTTAGGATTCTTACTAGTCAGATATATTCCTCTCCTGGAAATAGGGATTTTGAGTCCCATTCACTACGGAAGAAGTAGTTCTTGTCTATTCTATATTTGGATTATGGAACGGTACCTGTGCTAATATCAAACTCTGGTTTTGTGCATCTCCCCACCTCTCCTTTCCCCTTAAGCATGCATAAGAGTGTTTTCTAAATCTGAGACACTGTTCTATTTCCTAATACATTTCATATGTAGCCATGTTTACATTCCCTTCGTAAGTGATATCTTATGTCAGAATGCACCATGGCCCTTGTCATATTAATGCTCCATGACCGCTGTCATCACATTGCTCCATGCCTAGTTATCACAATGCTCCATTTCCCTTGTCATCACAATTCTCCTCATCCTTGTCATCACGATGCTACATGACACTTCTCATCACAACATTACATGCTCTTGTCATTACAATGCTCCATGACCCCTGTCATCACAATGTTCCCTGACACCTGTCATCACAATGCTTCATGCCCCTTGTCATTACAGTGCTCCATGATGCTCGTCATCACAATTACCCAAGGTCTTCTCATCACAATGCTCCACGGTTTTGCCATCACAATGCTCCATGCCCTGGTCTTCTCACAGTTCAATGTCCCATGTCCTCACAATTCTACTCGTCCTTGTCATCACAATGCTCCATGGCAGTTCTCATCACAATGTCATATGCCCTTGGCATCACAATACTCCATGCACTTGTCATCGCAATGCTCCATGACCCCTGTCATAGTAAGCTCCATGTGCTTGTCATCACAATGTTTCACGACCTGGAAATAAAAATTATCAGTGGCCCTTGTCATCACAATGCTCCATGCCCTTGTCATCACAATGCTCCTTTACCTTTGTTGCAACAATCCTCCATGACACTTGGCTTCACAATGATCCGTGCTATTGTCATCACAATGGAACATGAAATATGTCATCACAATGCTCCCTGACACCTGTCTTCACAATACTCCATGAACTTGTCATCACAATGCTCCATGCCCTTGTCATCACAATGTGCGATGCCCAATGTCATCACAATAATCCATGAAACATCTCAGACCAATGCTCCATGCCCCTTTTCATCACAATGCTCCATGAACCCTGTCATCACAATGCACCATGCCCATCATCATAATGCTTCATGCCATTGTCATCACAATGAAATCAAAATGCTCCATGACCTCTGTCATCACAATGCTCCAAACCCTTGTGATCACAATGTTCCATAACACTTGTGATCACAATGTCCCATGACGCTCGTCATCACAATTATCCATGGCCTTCTCATCACAATGCTCAATGACATTTGTCATCACAATGCTCAATACCCTTGTCATCACAATGCTCCCTGACACTTGTCGTCAGAATGCTCCTTGAACCCTTTCATGACAAGGCTCCATGCCTTTTTCATCACAATGATCCATGCCTTTATCATCACGATGCTCCAAGGCCCCTGCAATAACAATGCTCCTTGCCCTTGTCATCACAAAGCTCCATGACAAATGTCATGAGAATGCTCCATGGCCTTCTCATCACAATGCTCCATGCCACTGTCATCACAATGCTCCAAGACACCTGTAATCACAATGCTCCGTTCCTCTTTTCATCAGAATGCTCCATGAGACTTGTCATCACAAGGATCCATGGTCTTCTCATCAAAATACTCCAGGACATTGTCATCAAAATGCTCCATTCCCTTATCATCACAATGCTCCATGACCCCTGTCATCACAATACTCCATGTACATTTTCTGCCCAATACTCCATGACCTTCTCACCATAATGCTCCATGCCACATATCATCACAATGCTCCGTGACCACTGTCATCACAACGTCCATGACACCTGACAACACAATGATCCGGGACTCTTGTCCTCACAATGCTGCATTCCCTAGTCATCACAATTCTCCATGCCTTTGTCAGCAAAATGCTACATCACCTTGTCATCACAATGCTCCATGCACTTGTCATCACAATACTCCATTACCATTGGCATCACAATCCTCCTTGAAACTTGGGATCATATTGCTTCATGCCCTTGTCATCACAATGTTCCAAACCCTTGTGATCACAATGTTCTATAAAACTTGTCATCACAATGCTCAATGATGCCTGTCATGACAATACTCCAAGTCCTTATTGTCACAATGCTCCATGACCTTTGTCATCACAATGCTCAATACACTTGTCTTCACAATGCTCCCTGACACTTGTCGTCAGAATGCTCCTTGAACACTGTCATGAAAAGGCTCCATGCCTTTTTCATCAGAATGCTCCATGCCCTTTTCATCACAACGCTCCATGTCATTGTCATCACAATACTCCACAAGCTTGTCATCAGAATGCTCCATGGCCCCTGTCATCACAAAGCTCCATACCCTTAGACATTACAGTGCTCCATGATGCTCATCATCACAATTATCCATGGTCTTCCCATCAAAATGCTCCACGGTCTTGCCATCACAATGCTCCATGCCTTGGTCATCCCAAAGCTCCATGTCCCCAGTCATCACAATGCTCCATGACCCCTGTCATCACAATGCTCCATACCCCTTGTCATTAAAGTGCTCCATGACACTCGTCATCACAATTTCCCATGGTCTTCTCATCACAATCCTCCACACACTTTTCATCAAAATGCTCCATGACCACTGACATCACAATGTTCCCTAACCCCTGTCATCAAAATGTTCCATGACTCTTTTCATCCAATTGCTCCATGACCCGGTCATCACAATGCTCCATTACCCCTGTCATAAAAATGATCCATGTCCCGTGCCATCACCATGTTCCACGGCCTTGTCATCACAAGGCTCCATGACCCTTGTCATCACAATGCTCCAAGACACCTGTAATCACAATGCTCCATGCCCCTTTTCATCTCAATGCTCCATGGACCCTTGTCATCACAATTCTCCAAGACACCTGTAATCACAGTGCTCCATGCCCCTTTTCATCTCAATGCTCCATGAACCCTGTCATCACAATGCACCATGCCGATCATCATAATGCTTCATGCTATTGCCATCACAATGAAATCAATCTTCTCCACGACCTCTGTCATCACAATGCTCCAAACCATTGTGATCACAATGTTCCATAACACTTGTCATCACAAGGCCCCATGACACTGGTCATCACAATTATCCATGGACTTCTCATCACAATGTTCCATGACCTTTGTCATCACAATTCTCAATACACTTGTCCTCACAATGCTCCCGGACACTTGTCTTCAGTATGCTCATTGAACCCTGTCATGACAAGTCTCCATGCCTTTTTCATCACAATGATCCATGCCCTTTTCATCACAATGCTCCATGCCATTGTCATCACAATACTCCACAAGATTGTCATCAGAAATCTGCGTGACACTTGTCATCACAATGATCCATGAACCCTATCATCAAAATGTTCCATGACACCTGTCATCACAATGCTCCATGCCCCTTGTCATTACAGTGCTCCATGATGCTCGTCATCACAATTATCCATGGTCTTCTCATCACAGTGCTCCACGGTCTTGCCATCACAATGCTCCATGCCTTGGTCATCACAATGCTCCATGTCCCCAGTCATCACAATGCTCCATGACCACTGTCATCACAATGCTCCATACCCCTTGTCATTAAATGGCTCCATGACACTCGTCATCACAATTTCCCATGGTCTTCTCATCACAATGCTCCACGTCTTTGTCATCAAAATGCTCCATGACCCTTGTCATCACTATGCTCCATGACCACTGTCATCACAATGCTCCATGACACCTGTCATCACAATGCTCCATACCCCTTGTCATTACAGTGCTCTGTGATGCTCGTCATCACAATTATCCATTGTCTTCTCATAAAAATGCTCCACGTTCTGGCAATCACAATGCTCCATGCCCTGGTCATCACAATGCTCCATGTACACTGTCATCACAATTCTCCACGTTCTCGGCATCACTATGCTCCATGATACTTCTCTTCACAGTGTTACATGCTTTGTCATCACAATTCTCAATGCACTTGTCATCGCAATTCTCCATGACCCCTGTCATAGCAAGCTCCATGTGATTGTCCTCATAATGCTTCATGAACTTGTCATCAAAATTCTCAATGGCCATTGTCATCACAATGCTCCATGACTCTTGGCATCACAATGCTCCAAGCCCTTTTTATCAAAATGCTCCGTTATCTTTGTCATCACAATCCTCCATGACACTTGGCATCACAACGCTCCTATCCATTGTCATCACAATGGACCATGACATATGTCATCACAATGCTCCAACACCTGTCTTCACAGTACTGCATGACCTTCTCATCACAATGCTCGATGCCCTTGTCATCACAATTCACCATGCCCACTGTCATCTCAATAATCCATGAAAATTGTCAGACAAATGCTCCATGCCCCTTTCCTCACAATGCTCCATGCTCTTTTATCACAATGCTCTATGACTCAGGTCATCACAATGCTCCGTGACTCCAGTCATCACAGTGCTTCATGACCTTTGTCATCACAATGATCCATGCCCTCGTCATCACAAGGCTCTGTGACAATTGTCACCACAATGCTCCATGAACATTTAATCACAATTCTCGGTGACCCTTGTCATCACAATGCTCCATGCCTTTGTCAGCACAATACTCCATGACCCATGGCATCACAATGTGCCATGCCCTTGACATCACAATGCTCCACATCGTTGTCATCACAATGCTCCATAAACCTTGTCATCACAGTGTTCCATGCATTTGTCAACACAATGCTCCTGACCCATGTCATCACAAAGTGCCATGCGTTTGTCATCACAATGCTCCACAAGTTTGTCATCACAATGCTCCATGCTCATCTCATCAAAATGCTCTCTCACCACTGATATCACAATGTTCCATCGCTAATCATCACAATACTCCCACACCCCTGTCATTACAATGTTCCATGACCCTTGTCACAACAGTGCTACATGCCCTTATCATCACAATGCTCCATGACACTTGACATCAAAATGTTCCATAACCCCTGTCATCACAATGCCCCTTGACCATTTTCATCACAATGCTCCATGACCCCTAACATCACAATGTTCCATAAACACTGTCATCAAAATGTTTTATGACCATTTCATCCAATTGCTCAATGAACCTGTCATCACAATGCTCCCTGCCCTTCTCATTACAATGCACCACACACTTGTAATCAAAATGCTCCATGGCCAATGTAATCACAAAGCTCCATGACCTTTGGCATCACAATGCTCCATGCCATTGTAATCACAAAGTTCCATGAAATCTCTCATCACATTGCTCCATGGTGTTGTCATCACAAAGCGCCATGACGCTTGTCAGCACAATGCTTGATGCCCTTCTCATCACAATGCACCATGCCTTTGTCAATGCAATCCTCCAAGACACATGTATCACTGAGTTCCGTGCACTTGTCATCACAATGCTCCATGCCCACTCTCATCACAATAATCCATGAAAATTTTCAGACCAATGCTCCATGCCCTTGTCATCACAATGCTCCATTACACCTGTCATAACAATGCTCCATGACCCCTGCCTTTGTCATCACAAGACTCCATGACCCTTGTCATCACAATGCTCCAAGACCCCTGTAATCACAATGCTCCATGCCCATGTCATCACAAAGCTCCCTGACGCATGTCATCAGAATGCTCCATGGCCTTCTCATCACAATGCTCCATGCCCATTTCATCACAATGCTCCAAGACTCCTGTAATAACAATACCCCATGCCACTTTTCATCTCAATGCTCCATGAACCCTATCATCACAATGCACCATGCCCATTATCATAATGCTACATGCTATTGTCATCACAATGAAATCAAAATTCTCCACGACCTCTGTGATCACAATGCTCCAAACCCCTCTGATCACAATGTTCCATAAAACTGTTCATCACTATGCCCCATGATGCTGGTTATAACAGTTATCCATGGACTTCTCATCACTATGCTCCATGACCGCTGACATCACAATGTTCCATAAACACTGTCATCAAAATATTTCATGACAATTTCATCCAATTGCTGCATGACCCTGTCATCACAATGCTCCCTGCCATTCTCATCACAATGCACCACACCGTTGTCATCAAAACGCTCCAAGTCCTATGTCATCACAAAGCTCCATGACCCTTGGCATCACAATGCTGCAGGCCATTGTCATCACAAAACTCCATGAAACCTCTCATCACATTGTTCCATGACGTTGTCATCACAAAGCTCCATGACGCTTGTCATCACAATGCTCGATGCCCTTCTCATCACAATGCACCATGCCTTTGTTATTGCAATCCTCCAAGACACATGTATCACTGTGTTCCGTGCACTTGTCATCACAATGCTCCATGCCCACTCTCATCACAATAATCCATGAAATTTTTCAGACCAATGCTCCATGCCCTTGTCATCACAATGCTCCATTACCACTGTCATAACAATGCTCCATAACTTCTGCAATCACAATGTTCCATGGCTTTGTCATCGCAAGACTCCATGACCCTTGTCATCACAATGCTCCAAGACCCCTGTAATCACAATGCTCCGTGCCCATCTCATCACAAAGCTCCCTGACACATGTCATCAGAATGCTCCATGGCCTTCTCATCACAATGCTCCATGCCCTTTTCATCACAATGCTCCAAGACCCCTCTAATAACAATACTCCATGCCACTTTTCATCTCAGTGCTCCATGAACCCTGTCATCACAATGCACCATGCCCATCATCATAATGCTACATGCTATTGTCATCACAATGAAATCAAAATTCTCCACGACCTCTGTGATCACAATGCTCCAAACCCCTCTGAACACAATGTTCCATAAAACTGTTCATCACAATGCCCCATGATGCTGGTTATAACAGTTATCCATGGACTTCTCATCACAATGCTCCATGAACGCTGACATCACAATGTTCCCTAAACACTGTCATCAAAATATTTCATGACAATTTCATCCAATTGCTCCATGACCCTGTCATCACAATGCTCCCTGCCCATCTCATCACAATGCACCACACCCTTGTCATCAAAATGCTCCATGGCCTATGTCATCACAAAGATCCATGACCCTTGGCATCACAATGTTGCATGCCATTGTCATCACAAAGCTCCATGAAACCTCTCATCACATTGCTCCATGACGTTGTCATCACAAAGCTCCTTGACGCTTGTCATCACAATGCTCGATGCCCTTCTCATCACAATGCACCATGCCTTTGTTATTGCAATCCTATAAGACACATGTATCACTGTGTTCCGTGCCCTTGTCATCACAATGCTCCATGCCCACTCTCATCACAATAATCCATGAAATTTTTCAGACCAATGCTCCATGCCCTTGTCATCACAATGCTCCATTACCACTGTCATAACAATGCTCCATAACCTCTGCAATCACAATGTTCCATGGCTTTGTCATCGCAAGACTCCATGACCCTTGTCATCACAATGCTCCAAGACCCCTGTAATCACAATGCTCCGTGCCCATGTCATCAAAAAGATCCCTGACTCATGTCATCAGAATGCTCCATGGCCTTCTCATCACAATGCTCCATGCCCTTTTCATCACAATGCTCCAAGACCCCTGTAATAACAATACTCCATGCCACTTTTCATCTCAGTGCTCCATGAACCCTGTCATCACAATGCACCATGCCCATCATCATAATGCATCATGCTATTGTAATCACAATGAAATCAAAATTCTCCATGACATCTATCATCACAATGCTCCAAATCCCTGTGATCACAATGTTCCATAAAACTTGTCATCACAACGCCCCATGATGCTGGTTACCACAATTATCCATGGACTTCTCATCACAATGCTCCATGACCATTGTCATCACAATTCTCAATACACTTGTCATCACAATGCTCCCTGGAACTTGTCATCAGTATGCTCATTGAAAACTGTCATGAAAAGGCTCCATGCCTTATTCACCACAATAGCCCAAGTCGTTTTCTTCACAATCCTCCATGCCATTGTCATCAAAATCCTCCACAAGCTTGTCATCAGAATGCTCCCTGACCCTTGTCATCACAATGCTCCATGACCCCTGTTATCAAAATGTTCCATACCCCTTGTCATTACAGTGCTCCATGACGCTCGTCATCACAGTTACCCGTGGTCTTCTCATCACAGTGCTCCACGGTCTTGCCATCACAATGCTCCATGCCCTGGTCATCACAATGCTCCATGTCCCGTGTCATCACAATTCTCCACGTTCTTGGCATCACTATGCTCCATGACACTTCTCATCACAGTGTTACATGCTTTGTCATCACAATTCTCTATGCACTTGTCATCGCAATGCTCCATGATCCCTGTCATAGCAAGCTCCATGTGCTTGTCATCACAATGCTTAATGGACTGGTCATCAAAATTCTCAATGGCCCTTGTCATCACAATGCTCCATGCCCTTGTCATCACAAAGCTCCATGACACTTGTCATCACAATGCTCCATGCCCTTGTCATCAAAATGCTCCATTACCTTTGTCATCACCATCCTCCATGACACTTGGCCTCACAATGCTCCATTCCATTGTCATCGCAATGACCATGACATATCTCATCACAATGCTCCCTGACACCTGTCTTCACAATACTCCATGACCTTCTCATCACAATGCTCCATGCCCTTGTCATCACAATGCGCCATGCCCACTCTCATCACAATAGTCCATGAAATTTGTCAGACCAATGCAACATGCCCCTGTCATCACAATGCTCCATGCACTTTCATCACAATGCTCTATGACCCCTGTCATCACAATGCTCCATGACTCCAGTCATCACAATGCTTCATGACCATTGTCACCACAATGCTCCATGAACATTTCATCACAATGCTCCGTGACCCTAGTCATCACAATGCTGCATGCCTTTGTCAGCACAATACTCCATGACCCATGGCATCACAATGTGCCATGCGCTTGTCATCACAATGCTCCACATCGTTGTCATCACAATGCTCCATAAACCTTGTCATCACAATGCTCCATGCGTTTGTCAGCACAATGCTCCATGACCCATATCATCACAATGTGCCATGCGTTTGTCATCACAGTGCTCCACAACCTTGTTATCACAATGCTCCATGCACTTCTCATCAAAATGCTCTCTCACCAATGATATCACAATGTTCCATCACTAATCATCTCAATACTCCCTCACGCCTGTCATCACAATTTTCCATAACCCTTGTCACAACAATGCTACATGCACTTATCATCACAATGCTCCATGCCCCTGACATCATAATGTTCCATAACCCCTGTCATCACAATGCTCCATGACCCTTTTCATCACAATGCTCCATGAACCCTGACATCACCATGTTCCATAAACACTGTCATCAAAATGTTCCATGACCATTTCATCCAATTGCTCCATGACCCTGTCATCACAATGCTCCATGCCCTTCTCATCACAATGCACCACACCCTTGTCATCAAAATGCTCCATGGCCTATGTCATCACAAAGCTCCATGACCCCTGGCATCACAATGCTGCATGCCAATGTCATCACAAAGCTCCATGAAACCTCTCATCACATTGCTCCATGACGTTGTCATCACAAAGCTCCATGACGCTTGTCATCACAATTCTCGATGCCCTTCTCATCACAATGCACCATGCCTTTGTCATTGCAATCCTCCAAGACACATGTATCACTGTGTTCCGTGCACTTGTCATCACAATGCTCCATGCCCACTCTCATCACAATAATCCATGAAACTTTTCAGACCAATGCTCCATGCCCTTGTCATCACAATGCTCCATTATAACTGTCATAACAATGCTCCATGACCCTTGCCATCACAATGTTCCACGGCTTTGTCATCGCAAGACTCCATGACCCTTGTCATCACAATGCTCCAAGACCCCTGTAATCACAATGCTCCGTGCCCATGTCATCACAAAGCTCCCTGACGCATGTCATCAGAAGGCTCCATGGCCTTCTCATCACAATGCTCCATGCCCTTCTCATCAGAATGCACCATGCCTTTGTCATTGCAATCCTCCAAGACACATGTATCACTGTGTTCCGTGCCCTTGTCATCACAATGCTCCATGCCCACTCTCATCACAATAATCCATGAAAGTTTTCAGACCAATGCTCCATGCCCTTGTCATCACAATGCTCCATTAACCCTGTCATAACAATGCTCCATGACCCCTGCAATCACAATGTTCTACGGCTTTGTCATCGCAAGACTCCATGACCCTTGTCATAACAATGCTCTAAGGCCCCTGTAATCACAATGCTCCCTGCCCATGTCATCACAAAGCTCCCTGACACATGTCATCAGAATGCTCCATGGACTTCTCATCACAATGCTCCATGTCCTTTTCATAACAATGCTCCAAGACCCCTGTAATAACAATACTCCATGCCATTTTTCATTTCAGTGCTCCATGAACCCTGTCATCACAATGCAACATGCCCATCATCATAATGCTTCATGCTCTTGTCATCACAATGAAATCAATATTCTCCATGACCTCTGTCATCACAATGCTCCAAACCCCTGTGATCACAATGTTCCATAAAACTTGTCATCACAACGCCCCATGATGCTGGTTACCACAATTATCCATGGACTTCTCATGACAATGCTCCATGACTTTTGTCATCACAATTCTCAATACGCTTGTCATCACAATGCTCCCTGGAACTTGTCATCAGTATGCTC
This sequence comes from Mesoplodon bidens, assembly GCF_964165515.1. Lineage (NCBI taxonomy): Eukaryota > Metazoa > Chordata > Mammalia > Artiodactyla > Ziphiidae > Mesoplodon > Mesoplodon bidens. The sequence continues at coordinate 821,552 of NW_027671174.1, forward strand.
ATTGAAAACTGTCATGACAAGTCTCCATGCACTTTTCATCACAATGCTCCATGCCATTGTCATCACAATACTGCACAAGCTTGTCATCAGAATGCTCCGTGACACTTGTCATCACAATGATCCATGAACCCTGTCATCAACATGTTCCATGACACCTGTCAGCACAATGCTCCATGCCCCTTGTCATTACAATGCTCCATGATGCTCGTCATCACAATTATCCATGGTCTTCTCATCACAGTGCTCCACTGTCTTGCGATCACAATGCTCCATGACATGGTTATCACAATGCTCCATGTCCCCTTTCATCACAATACTCCATACCCCTTTTCATTACAGTGATCCATGACGCTCGTAATCACAATTAGCCATGGTGTTCTCATCATAATGCTCCACGCCCTTGTCATCAACACGCTCTATGACACTTGTCATCACAATGCTCCATGCCCACTGTCATCACAATGCTCCATGACACCTGTCATCACAATGATCCACACCCCTTGTCATTACAGTGCTCCATGACGCTTGTCATCACAATTATCCATGGTCTTCTCATCACAATGCTCCACGGTCTTGCCATGACAATGCTCCATGCCAAGGTCATCACACTGCTCCATGTCCCTGTCATCACAATTCTCCACGTTCTTGGCATCACTATGCTCCATGACACTTTTCATCATAGTGTTACATGCTTTGTCATCACAATTCTCTATGCCCTTGTCATCGCAATTCTCCATGAACCCTGTCATAGCAAGCTCCATGTGCTTTTCATCACAATACGCCATGTGCTTGTCGTCACAATGCTCCATGACCTTTGTCATCACAATGCACCCTGTCACTTGTTGTCAGAATGCTCCTTGAAACCTGTCATGAAAAGGCTCCATGCCTTTTTCATCACAATGCCCCATGCCGTTTTCTTCACAATGCTCCATGCCTTTGTCATCAAAATACTCCACAAGCTTGTCATTAAAATGCTCCCTGACCATTGTCATCACAATGCTCCATGACCCCTGTTATCACAATGCTCCATACCCCTTGTCATTACAGTGCTCCATGACGCTCGTCATCACAGTTACCCGTGGTCTTCTCATCACAATGCTCCACGGTCTTGCCATCACAATGCTCCAAGCCCTGGTCATCACAATGCTCCATGTCCCGTGTCAGCACAATTCTCCACGTTCTTGGCATCACTATGCTCAATGACACTTCTCATCACAGTGTTACATGCTTTGTCATCACAATTCTCTATGCACTTGTCATCGCAATGCTCCATGATCCCTGTCATAGAAAGCTCCATGTGCTTGTCATCACAATGCTTCATGAACTGGTCATCAAAATTCTCAATGGCCCTTGTCATCACAATGCTCCATGCCCTTATCATCAAAATGCTCCATTACCTTTGTCATCACCATCCTCCATGACACTTGGCCTCACAATGCTCCATTCCATTGTCATCGCAATGACCATGACATATCTCATCACAGTGCTCCCTGACACCTGTCTTAGCAATACTCCATGACCTTCTCATCACAATGCTCCATGCCCTTGTCATCACAATGCGCCATGCCCACTCTCATCACAATAGTCCATGAAATTTGTCAGACCAATGCAACATGCCCCTGTCATCACAATGCTCCATGCACTTTCATCACAATGCTCTATGACCCCTGTAATCACAATGCTCCATGACTCCAGTCATCACAATGCTTCATGACCATTGTCACCACAATGCTCCATGAACATTTCATCACAATGCTCCGTGACCCTAGTCATCACAATGCTCCATGCCTTTGTCAGCACAATACTCCATGACCCATGGCATCACAATGTGCCATGCGCTTGTCATCACAATGCTCCACATCGTTGTCATCACAATGCTCCTTAAACCTTGTCATCACAATGCTCCATGCGTTTGTCAGCACAATGCTCCATGACCCATATCATCACAATGTGCCATGCGTTTGTCATCACAGTGCTCCACAACCTTGTTATCACAATGCTCCATGCACTTCTCATCAAAATGCTCTCTCACCAATGATATCACAATGTTCCATCACTAATCATCTCAATACTCCCTCACGCCTGTCATCACAATGTTCCATAACCCTTGTCACAACAATGCTACATGCACTTATCATCACAATGCTCCATGCCCCTGACATCACAATGTTCCATAGCCCCTGTCATTACAATGCTCCATGAGCCTTTTCATCACAATGCTCCATGATCCCTGAATTCACAATGATCCATAAACACTGTCATCAAAATAGTCCATGACCATTTCATCCAATTGCTCCATGACCCTGTCATCACAATGCTCCCTGCCATTCTCATCACAATGCCCCACACCCTTGTCATCAAAATGCTCCATGGCCTATGTCATCACAAAGCTCCATGACCCTTGGCATCACAATGCTGCATTCCATTGTCATCACAAAGCTCCATGAAACCTCTCATCACATTGCTCCATGACGTTGTCATCACAAAGCTCCATGACGCTTGTCATCACAATGATCGATGCCTTCTCATCACAATGCACCATGCCTTTCTCATTGCAATCCTCCAAGACACATGTATCACTGTGTTCCGTGCACTTGTCATCACAATGCTCCATGCCCACTCTCATCACAATAATCCATGAAACTTTTCAATCCAATGCTCCATGCCCTTGTCATCACAATGCTCCAAGACCCCTGTAATCACAATGCTCCATGCCCATGTCATCAAAAAGCTCCCTGACGCATGTCATCAGAATGCTCCATGGCCTTCTCATCACAATGCTCCATGCCGTTCTCATCAGAATGCAGCATGCCTTTGGCATTGCAATCCTCGAAGACACATGTATCACTGTGTTCTGTGCCCTTGTCATCACAATGCTCCATGCCCACTCTCATCACAATAATCCATGAAACTTTTCAGACCAATGCTCCATGCCCTTGTCATCACAATGCTCCAAGACCGCTGTAATCACAATGCCCCATGCCCATATCATCACAAAGCTCCCTGACGCATGTCATCAGAATGCTCCATGGCCTTCTCATCACAATGCTCCATGCCCTTTTCATCACAATGCTCCAAGACCCCTGTAATAACAATACTCAATGCCACTTTTCATCTCAGTGCTCCATGAACCCTGTCATCACAATGCTCCATGCCCATCATCATAATGTTTCATGCTATTGTCATCACAATGAAATCAAAATTCTCCATGACCTCTGTCATCACAATTCTCCAAACCCCTGTGATCACAATGTTCCATAAAACTTGTCATCACAACGCCCCATGATGATGATTACCACAATTATCCATGGACTTCTCATCACAATGCTCCCTGGAACTTGTCATCAGTATGCTCATTGAAAACTCTCATGACAAGTCTCCATGCCCTTTTCATCACAATGATCCATGCTCTTTTCATCACAATGCTCCATGCCATTGTCATCACAATACTCCACAAGCTTGTCATCAGAATGCTCCGTGACACTTGTCATCAATATGATCCATGAACCCTGTCATCAAAATGTTCCATGACACCTGTCATCACAATGCTCCAAACCCCTTGTCATTACAGTGCTCCATGACGCTTGTCATCACAATTATCCATGGTCTTCTCATCACAATGCTCCACGGTCTTGCCATCACAATGTTCCATGCCGTGGTCATCACACTTTTCCATATCCCTGACATCACAATTCTCCACGTTCTTGGCATCAGAATGCTCCATGACACTTATCATCAAAGTGTTACATGCCTTGTCATCACAATTCTCTATGCCCTTGTCATCGCAATGCTCCATGACCCCTGTCATAGCAAGCTCCATGTGCTTGTCATCACAATACTCCATGTGCTTGTCGTCACAATGCTCCATGACCTTTGTCATCACAAGGCTCCCTGACACTTGTTCTCAGAATGCTCCTTGAATCCTGTCATGAAAAGGCTCCATGCATTTTTCATCACAATGCCCCATGCCGTTTTCTTCACAATGCTCCATGCCATTGTCATCAAAATACTCCACAAGCTTGTCATCAGAGTGCTCCCTGACCCTTGTCATCACTCCATGACCCTTTTTCTCACAGTGCTCCATACCCTTTGTCATGACAGTGCTCCATGACGCTCGTCATCACAGTTACCCATGGTCTTCTCATCACAGTGCTCCACGGTCATGCCATCACAATGCTCCAAGCCCTTGTCATCAAAATGCTCCATTACCTTTGTCATCACAATCCTCCATGACACTTGGCATCACAATGCTCCATTCCATTGTCATCGCAATGACCATGACATATGTCATCACAACCCCCCATGAAACCTGTCTTCACAATACTCCATGACCTTCTCATCACAATGTTCCATGCCCTTGTCATCACAATGCGCCATGCCCACTCTCATAACAATTGTCCATGAAATTTGTCAGACCAATGCAACATGCCCCTGTCATCACAATGCTCCATGCACTTTCATCACAATGCTCTATGACCCCTGTCATCACAATGCTCCTTGACTCCAGTCATCACAATGCTTCATGACCATTGTCACCACAATGCTCCATGAACATTTCATCACAATGCTCCGTGAACCTAGTCATCACAATGCTCCATGCCTTTGTCAGCACAATACTCCATGACCCATGGCATCACAGTGCGCCATGCGCTTGTCATCACAATGCTCCACATCGTTGTCATCACAATGCTCCATAAACCTTGTCATCACAATGCTCCATGCGTTTGTCAGCACAATGCTCCATGACCCATATCATCACAATGTGCCATGCGTTTGTCATCACAGTGCTCCACAACCTTGTTATCACAATGCTCCATGCACTTCTCATCTAAATGCTCTCTCACCAATGATATCACAATGTTCCATCACTAATCATCTCAATACTCCCTCACGCCTGTCATCACAGTGCTCCATAACCCTTGTCACTACAATGCTACATGCACTTATCATCACAATGCTCCATGCCCCTGACATCACAATGTTCCATAACCCCTGTCATCACAATGCTATATGACCCTTTTCATCACAATGCTGCATGACCCCTGATAACACAATGTTCCATAACCCCTGTCATCAAAATGTTCCATGACCCTTTTCATCCAATTGCTCCATGACCCTGTCATCACAATGCTCCCTGCCGTTCTCATCACAATGCACCACGCCCTTGTCATCACAATGCTCCATGGCCTATGTCATCACAAAGCTCCATGACCCTTGGCATCACAATGCTGCATGCCATTGTCATCACAAAGCTCAATGAAACTTCTCATCACATTGATCCATGACATTGTCATTCACAAAGCTCCATGACGCTTGTCATCACAATGCTCCATGCCCTTGTCATTGCAATCCTCCATGACACATGTATCACTGTGTTCCGTGCCCTTGTCATCACAATGCTCGATGCCCACTCTCATCACAATAATCCATGAAACTTTTCAGACCAAGGTTCCATGCCCTTGTCATCACAATGCTCCATTACTCCTGTCATAAAAATGATCCATGACCCATGCCATCACCATGTTCCACGGCCTTGTCATCACAAGGCTCCATGACCCTTGTCATCACAGTGTTCCAAGACACCTGTAATCACAAAGCTCCATGCCCCTCTTCATCTCAATGCTCCATGAACCCTGTCATCACAATGCACCATGCTGATAATCATACTGCTTCATGCTATTGCCATCACAATGAAATCAAAATTCTCCATGACCTCTGTCATCACAATGCTCCAAACCCTTGTGATCACAATGTTCCATAACACTTGCCTTCACAACGCCCCATGACGCTGGTCATCACAATTATCCATGGACTTCTCATCACAATGCTCCATGACCTTTGTCATCACAATTCTCAGTACACTTGTCATCACAATGCTCCCTGACACTTGTCGTCAGTATGCTCCTTGTACCCTGTCATGACAAGTCTCCATGCCTTTTTCATCACAATGATCCATGCCATTGTCATCACAATGCTCCATGCCATTGTCATCACAATACTCCACAAGCTTGTCATCAGAATGCTCTGTGACCCTTGTCATCACAATGCTCCATGACACCTGTCAACACAATGCTCCATGCCGCTTGTCATTACAGTTCTCCATGATGCTCGTCATCACAATTATCCATGGTCTTCTCATCACAGTGCTCCACGGTCTTGCCATCACAATGCTCTATGCCCTGATCATCACAATACTCCATGTACCTTGTTATCACAATTCTCCATGTCCTTGTCATCACAATGCTCCATGACAGTTCTCATCACAATGATACATGCTATTGGCATCACAATTCTCCATGCACTTGTCATCGCAATGCCCCATGACCCCTGTCATAGCAAGTTCCATGCCTTTGTCATCACAATGCTTCACGAACTTTTCATCAAAATTCTCAATGCCCGTTGTCATCACAATGCTCCATGCCCTTGTCCTCACAATGCTCCAAGCCCTTGTCATCACAATGCTCCATTACCTTTGTTATCACAATCCGCCATAACACTTGTGCATCACAATGCTCCATGCCATTGTCATCACAATGGGCCATGAAATATGTCATCACAATGCTCCCAGACACCTTTCTTCACAATATTCTATGCCCTTGTCATCCCAATGTGCCATGCCCACTCTCAACACATTTATCCATTAAATTTATCAGACCAATGCTCCATGCACCTGTCATCAAATGCTCCATGTCATTTTCATCACAATGCTCCATGAACCCTCTCATCACATTGTTCCATGCCCTTGTCATCACAAAGCCCCATGATGCTTGTCATCACAGTACCCGATGCTCTTCTCACCACAATGCTCCATGCCCTTGTCATTACAATCCATCATGGCCCATGTATCAGAGTGTTCAGTCCCCTTGTCATCACAATGCTCCATGCCCACTCTCATCACAATAATCCACGAAACTTTTCAGACCAATGCTCCATGCCCTTCTCATCACAATGCTCCATTACCCCTGTCATAACAATGCTCCATGACACCTGCCATCACAATGTTCCACAGCCTTGTCATCAAAATTCTCAATGACCCTTGTCATCACAATGCTCCAAGAACCCTGTAATCACAATGCTCCATGCCCTTGTCATCACAAAGCTCCAAGACGCATGTCATCAGAATGTTCCATGGCCTTCTCATTCATGATGCTCTATGCCCATGTCATCACAATGCTCCAAGACTCCTGTAATCACAATGCTCCATGCCCCTTTTCATCTCAATGCACCATGAACACTGTCATCACAATGCACCATGCCCCTTTTCATCTCAATGCTCCATGAACCCTGTTATCACAATGCACCATGCCCATCATCATAATGGTTCAGGCTATTGTCATCACAATGAAATAAAATGCTCCATGACCTCTGTCATCACAATGCTCCAAATCCTTGTGATCACAATGTTCCATAACACTTATCCTCACAACGCCCCATGACACTTGTCATAACAATTATCCATGGTCTTCTCATCACAATGCTCCATGATCTTTGTCATCACAATTCTCAATACCCTTGTCATCACAATGCTCCCTGACACTTGTTTTCATTATGCTCCTTGAACACTGTCATGACAAGGCTCCATGCCTTTTTCATGACAATGATCCATGCCCTTTTCATCACAGTGTTCCAAGACCCCTGTAATCACAATGCTCCATGCCCTTGTCATCACAAAGCTCCATGATGCATGTCATCAGAACGCTCCATGGCCTTCTCATCCCAATGCTTCATGCCCTTGTCATAAAAATGCTCCAAGACCGCTGTAATCACAATGCTCACTGCCCCTTTTCATCAGAATGTTCCATGAGACTTGTAATCACAAGGCTCCATGGTCTTCTTATCACAGTGCTCCAGTACCTTGTCATCACAGTGCTCCATGAACCCTGTCATCACAATGCTCCATGACCACTGTCATCACAACGCTCCATGAACCCTGACAACACAATGATCTGGGACACTTGTCATCAAAATGCTCCATGACCCTTGTCATCACAGTGATCCATGCCCTTGTCATCCCAATGCTCCATGATCCCTGTAATCACAGTGCTCCGTGACGCTTGTCATCACAGTGTTCCATGAAGCTTGTCATCACAATGCTCCTTGCCTTTGTCAGCAAAATGCTACATAATCTTGTCATCACAATGCTCCATGCGCTTGTCATCACATTCCTCCATGTCTTCGGCATCATATTGCTTCATGCCCTTGTCATCTCTCTCTTGACTCTCTGGTTTTTACAGATATTCGGATGTCCCTTTTGACCGGTGGGAAGTGACAATTCTTTGTAGTGTGGATTTGCATTGTGTGCTTGCTTGATTGGCCAGAAAGGGCGTATGCGTTTTCTCCTGAATATATTCAGGAGAAAAGGCATACGCCCTTTTTGGCCAAGGGCATCACTGTCCAAGTTGTGATGCTTCTCCTGTGCTTTAAAGGTGATTCCAAGTTACCTCTTGAAATATGTTTTGTGCAATTCTGCCTCATTTTCCAGTCCCCTTCTTTGCCTTCCCTCAACAGATTTTTGGAAGAGAGTAGTCCTTTATAACTCTGCATGTTTTTGAATTGCTGTGCCGCTGAGCCCCAATTTTCAAATCCCATTTTTGTGAGCTGGCCACAAATCCACAATTTTGCTTCAGGACCTATACTGGTTCCAGGGGTGGCTATATTGGTTCCCTGTTGGTGGCTGAGGCTTTGGTTAATTCTTCTTCCTGCCGGGAAATTAGAGTGACATGTGCCCGTCCAAATGTCTACATCTAATCTCTGATAGGTTCTCCCTCTTCCCTTTCATCCTCTGCACAATTAGCAAACTGTGTGTACCAGGAGGTTATAGGGGCTGACTCTCCTAAGTTGGTAGATTGATAGTAAAGCAGTTGGAATACCAAACTGGAGCAGAAGGAGAAGAAAAATTAGGAGAGTTTTAGAAACCTTTCACCATCACATGTTGTCCATTCTCTAGGTTTCCCATACATGTTATAACTGTAGTGATATTCCCTTCTACCTGGAGATTTGGGACCCATGGAATGGTTGCATGCATTACTACCTTAAGGGTCTGCATTTTCTATCCCAATCTCACCAGTCCTCTCAGCCCCAAGTGTCGAGCTTTATGTCTCATCCAGCTGTCTTTGCCGATAGGGTCATTCCAAGTTTCATCAGAACCTTTGAAGGAATTGTGTAAGAATTTCGCTGTTTTTTGGTTTTGTTTTTGAAATTCATGTTTATAATGGGGTTGAGCTGATTATCACTGACTTGTTTATGCTGGTCTAGACACAATTGATTCCCTTACGGAGACATATCAATACATAGGTTTCAAGATTCTTACTAGTCAGATATATACCTATGTGGGAAATCAGGGTGTTGAGTCCCGTTCACTGAGGAAGGTGTAGGTCTTGTCTATTCTGTATTTGGTTTATGGAATGGTACCTGTGTTAATATCAAACTCTGGATTTATGCATCACCCAACCTCTCCTTTCTCCTGAAGCAGGCCTAAGATTTTGTTTTCTAAATGTGAGACTCTGTTCTCTTTTCTAATTCAGTTCATGTGTTGTGATATAGACATTCCCTCTATAAGTGATATCTTATGATAAGATTCTTTTTCTGTGTGACTAATTTCCCTTAGAATCATCATACTTAAATCCACTCATTATGCTGCTACTGGCCTTATATACATTGATTTCACGTCTGAGTGATATTCCGTTGTACAAAATTACCACAAGTTCTTTATGCATTTCTGTTTTTCCTGGGATATTTTAGGTGTACCAAAGTTGAGGTTCTTGTATGCAGAGCAGCCCTAAACTTTGGGGTGCCTGTGTCTTATTGATATTTAGTCTTCCGAAGTTATATGCCCATGAATTGAAGTCCCCTTTGCTCGGGGGCTTTGTATTTTAGATGTTTTAGTTAACAGCATACACTTCTTCAGAGTGGCTCTTGGATATTTATACCCCACCCATCAGCGTGACTTGGCTCCCTGTTTTCCATGGCCTCTCCTGCATTTCTGGTTTGTACACATTTTTTGGATGGCCTTACTGAGCAGTGGAAATTGAGACTTCTTTGTTGTGCAGATATGCATTTCCCTCTTGCTTGGTTGGCCAAAAACTGTGTCTGTGTTTTTTTTCTGAAGATATTCACGAAAAAAACGTATACACCCTTTTGCCCAACTGCATCACTTTATAAATTCTGCTGCTTTTCATATGCTTTAACTGTGTGTAGAATCTACCTTTTGAAATCTGTTGCCTGCAATTCTGCCTCTCATTCAGATCCTCTTCGTTGCCTTACCTGAATATATTTTTGGACGTTGGTTATCGTTTATATCTTTGCAGGTCTTTGAATTGTCTGCTCCTGAGCTGCATTTTGCAACTCGCTTTTTTTTGTGTGCTGTATGCCAAACCATTGGATTGCTTCCGGCCCAATTCTGGTTCTGGGGAGGCAGGCTGAGCCTTTGGTTAATTCTTCTTCTAATAGGAAATTAGAGTGACATGTTCCTGTCAAAACTCCTACAGCTAATCTCTCATTGGTTCCCCCTCTTCCCATTTATCCTCTGCACAAATTGAAAACTGTGTAAAACAGGAGGTTAAAGGTGCTGATTCTCCAAGTGGGGAGATTGTTAGTAATGTGGCTGGAATGGCGAAACCCAGCACCAGGAGATCAAAAATGAGGTGCATTTTAGACACCTTTCCTGAGCACACGGTGTACATTCATCTCAGTTTCCCAGGCATGTTTTCGCTGTCAGAAGATTCCCTTGAACCTGCAGATTTGGGACCCATGGAATGGGTACCAGGCAGTATTACTTTAAAAGGTCTGCATTTTCTCACCAAGCCTCTCTAACATCTCTTAGCGTGCATAGATTCCAGCCTTATATATAATCCTGCTGTGGGTCTACATGTGTTCAATCCATGTTACATCGTAGCCCTTCAACAAAAGTTGTAAGAATTTTTGTCTGTCTCACTGTTTTTATAAATATTTTTAAATTTATTTTTATATTGGTTACAGCTGATTTTCAAAGCTCTGTTTTTTGCTGCTGTACATCCACTTGATTCACGTACTGTGAGACAACAATAAATTCCTTTTCAGATGCTTACCAGTCATATGTATTATTTTCCAGTGACTTGAGTGGGCTGAGTGCAGTTCTTTGAGGTACCGTGTAGGCCTTGTCAGTTATTCAATTTGGTACTTGGAATGGTATCTTTGCTAATTTCAAACTCCTGGATAATACCTCACCATTCCCCACCTTTCCCATTTAGCAGCCTTATGTCTATTTTCTACATATTTGACTATGTTTCTGTATTGTAATTTATTTCATGTGTAGCCATTTTTGATTCCACCTTTAAGTGACATCTTATGATATGTGTCTTTTTCTTTCTGACATATGTCACTTAGAATGATCGTATGTAACTCCTCCAGAGTTGTTCCAACTGGCATTATTTCACTGATTTCTGGATGAGACATATTCCACTCTACATAAGTACCCCATCTCTTTTATCCATTTTATCCTTCCAGGGACATTTAGGTTATATCCAAGTTGAGGCCCTTTTTAACAGAGAGGTGGTAAACGTTGGGGTGCCTGTTTTCTGTCGATTGTTGTTTTTCCCAAGGTATACGCCCATGAGTGCAAGTGCCCTATGCTCTGTAGCTCATTTTTTAGATGTTTTAGCAAACACAATACACTTCTCCAGAGTGGCCGTTGGCAAATTACATTTCCACAATCAGCCTCACAGGGCTCCCTTTTCTCCTCGCCCTGTCTTGCATTTCTGGTGTTTACACTTTATGTGGATGGCCCTTCTGACTGATGTGAAGTGATACATTTTGTAGTATTGATTTCCAGTGTCCACCTGTTTGGTTGGATAAAAAGTGTGTATGGCCTTTACTTGAATATATTCAGAAAAAATGCATATGCCCTGTTTGGCCAACTGTGTCATTGACGATGTTCAGACCCTTTTCTTGAGCTTTAACGGGGAGTCCTTTCTACCTGTTCAAATATGTTTTCTGCCACTCTCCCTTGCTTACAAGTCCTTTTCTGTGACTTACCTCAAGACATTTTTCGACGATAGATATTTTCAACTCTGCAGTTTCATGAATTTTAGTGACCCTGAGTTCCATTATTCAACTTGTGTTTATGGAAACTGGACACAAAACAGCGGGATTTCCTCTAGCCCTATTCTGTTTGCGTGGGCAATTCTAGCCTTTGATGAATTTGTCTTCCGGATTGGAAATTAGAGTGGCATGTGCCTGTCCGAACACCTAAGACTTGTCTCTAAATTTTTCTCATCCGTCCGCTTCATCCTCTGGACAAATTCCAAACTGTGTGCAAGAGGATGTTGACGGTGTTGATATCCCCAAGTGAGGAGGTTGTTAGGAAAGATGTTGGAGGGGTGAACCCAAGCACCAGGCGATGAGGAGATGAGGTGCCTTTTTCAAACTCTTTCCGATCAAATGGTTTACCATCCTCTAGGTGTGACAGGCATGTTTTAGCTGTAGGAAGGGTCCCGTGCATGTAAGGAGGACACCAGGGATTTTTCCACATCAGTGCCTCCCCAAACCACAAACTGGGGAATTTTTAAGCTACGGCTACACGCATGTCTATTAAGGGCATTGGGAAATAGGCAGAGCCCAAACTTTAGATGATTGAAATCTTCAGGGTCAGAAGTGCTCACCATCGGCTTTGCTTAGGTTACATTTTATCTGTCATTGATAGATGATGTCAATAAAAATATCTATTCTTTTTCAGATTATTTCCCCTTATAGGTTATTGCAAAATATTCAGTGTAGTTCCCTGTGCTATACAGTAGTTCCTTGTTGATGATCTATTTTGTATATAGCAGTGTGTATGTGTTAAACCCAAACTGTTAATTTATCCCTTCTCCTACCTTTCCCCTTTGGTAATAATAAATTATAAGATTTTATACTTCTCAGAAATGGGGGAGCTGAAGAGAGGTATCATTTTCAATGGAAAAGCATTGAAAACACGATTGAAGCTTCAGCCAAGAGTATTCGATGTACATCCATGGAAATAAATCACTTCATTTCTCTAATGTTGACCTGACAAATAAGACAAACGTCTTCACTGAACTTGCTTATAGGAAAGTGATGGAAATATCAAATGTAAGTCCTAGAATCATCTTATTTTACAAGAGCGTTATACACTGCTCTATGTTAACTACAGTTTGGCTCACACATCTGTTCATTGAAGTTACAATGTTCTCAATTTCTGTTACTGATCCTCCAGAGTGGACCCCAACAGGAGTCCCCGTGCCCAGTGTCATTGGAGCCAACAGATCAAGACTGAGTTTGGTTCAGAAGCAAAGGAAACATTATTTTGAAAACAGAAAGGAGAGGTGAGAGCGTGCACTCCCCCATGGGCTGTGGGCTGGGCTGCTGTGTAGGGATCCAGGCAGTGTCAGTGGGAGGGAGGGGATGGAGATCTCGAGGGCTGGTTTGGCTGCATCTCAGGCTCTATGCCGCAGAGTCTGCATGGGACACCGCTAGCTGAGGTGTCGACCCAGCCATTCTGCACTAGGAAATCGGGTCTGAAGTGCCGGGTGTGGGACCTCTGCATGCTGAACCCTAGGAGCACGTGAAATTAGACAAAGCACAAAGGAAAAACAGGTTAGACTTTACTTTATTGCCCAGATTCTCTTTTTATCTCCCAGGAGTTTTTTTTTTTTTTTTTTTTTTTTTTTTTTCTTTTTGTGGTATGCGGGCCTCTCACTGTTGTGGCCTCTCCCGCCGCGGAGCACAGGCTCCGGACGCGCAGGCCCAGAGGTCATGGCTCACAGGCCCAGCCGCTCCGCGGCATATGGGATCCTCCCAGACCGGGGCACGAACCCGTATCCCCTGCATCGGCAGGCGGACTCCCAACCACTGCGCCACCAGGGAGGCCCCTCCCAGGAGTTTTTAATGAACGTTGCCGGAGATGAACACCTCCTCTGCTTTTTGTTCTGTTCCTCATTCTTGGGGTGTTGAGGGTGCAGACCCCTCTTTTTTAACTGCTTCATGCTGTGGTGGGAGCCCTGATACATGGGGTGAGGGGAAAACTTCTCCCCACCAGCCTCCAGGTGAGGTCGATTGTCCCAAGGCCTCCTGCCTCACTTTTCGTCTGCCTGAGCACCAGCATTGGAAGTGTTATAGATTCTAATGACCTTTAAGTGTCCAGGAAACAGATGTGCAGAGATGCTGCGGTGGCAGATTTCACCCAACCCCACATTTGTTCGGCGACCTTAGGCTGACGTTTTTTGCCAGCCTAGATGCTCTGACCACTAGTTTGTGCTTTCTTTAATTAGGTCCCTGAATTAATGTACACACAGCACCATGTGTCAGAGCCCTGCCCGCACAACTCCCAGACAGTCATGGGTCAGTGGTGATCCAGGACCATGACGTCCACTGAGTCAACGGCCTTTAGAAGTAGCCAGCAGTCCAGCCGGTCATATTGACCATCATCAGCACGGTGTCTGTAGGGCTTTCTATGGTGAAAGCATGATATACGTTTCCCCCGCCAAGCTTATTAGCTCCCCTCTGGGTGCAGTAAGTCCTGCAAGCAGTAGTCTGCTCTTTCGGGGCACAGTCTTGTTGTTTTCTGAGAGAAACTCCAGGTCAAGTGATGGTCACTCGAGTCATTTTGGGCGCCTGTTGCCCCCGTTTGTCTCTCTGGATGTTGGAGTTGGAGGGCCTCCTCACTCAAGGTCAGTGTGTCCACAGAGCGACCCCTGCAACTTCAGGGCATGATGGGTGGTTAGGATCACCACGTGGGGTCCTTTTCCCTTAGGAGGGACCTGGCCTTGGTGGCTGCTGATTTTCAGCTTTTTAGATACCCCAGTATCCTGGCCTGATGAGTCGGTGGGCAAAGCCCTTGGTGACCATAGTTTATCATACCTGAAGGGCATTCTTGTGTTACTCCATTTCAAGTGGTCCCAGTTTTTGCACTAAGGCTCAAAGGGCGATTAACCTATGACCGGGTATGTAAAGGTCAAAGGGTTTAGCTAAATTAGGGAGTTCCTGGGCAAGGGTCTGAATTGACTGCTCTTTCCATTCTTGAAAGGCTTCTTCTGGATTCTGTTCAAAAGGATCATCATCTTTTCATGTCAGTGTTTCATGTAGAGGCCCAGCTATTAGACTGTAGTTAGGGATCCAGATGCAGAAAACCTTGGCCTCCCCAGGAACCCCTAAGCTGTCTTCTAGTTTTAGAAGAGGTAAGGCTGCAAATGGCTTCTTCCCTATCCTGGGATTCGTTTCTCCGAATATCTGTGAGAATGAAGCCCAGGCATGTCACCTTAGCCTGGGATATTTGAGCCTTTTTCTTGGACACCTTCTATCCTTTCTTGGCTAGGTAGTTCAGAGGCGTCTTTAGTAGGCCTGGCGATCAGAATGTCCTCCGCATATTGAAGGAGGGTTCCCTTTTACAGAGGTAGAACTTTTAGGCCTTTAAAGGACATTACCCCAATGATGGTGTGGGGATTTTTGAACCACTGGGGAAGGATGGCCCAGCATTATTGCTTTGGTTGCATGTTGTGTCCTGCCACTCACAAGCCAACAATTCTTGTGACTCTGAGATGAATGGAACACAGAAGAAGGCATCATTGAAGTCTAATACAGAATGCCATGCCCTGGTGGATTGTAGAATGACCTGCAGGGTGTAGGAAATAGGAGCTACTGGATGTATATCCTCGGTGTCTTCACTGACTGTCCTTACATCCTTTACCAGGTCCCCAGCAGCCAATGGGACTCTCGTGGTCAGGCCAATCCCAGGATATGGAGCTCACCTGGGCAGCACGCCCCACCGAACCGCCCACGGGGCTCTTGTGGTCAAGTCCCTCCCAGGGTATGGAGCTCACATGTGCAGTTACCCAGCAACCCATGGGGCTCTCATAGTCATGCCCTTCCCAGGATACGGAGCTCCCCTGGGCAGGTACCCGAGCACGGCTGGACACACAGGAACTGTGCACATAGCCCACATTGCAGAGAACCTCCAGCTCACCTGTCGCTCACAGCTGACACAAAACGCCTCAGAGCAGGACTTGAACTAACAAAGAGCAGCCCTGACAGGTCTGTGACCCTGGCTATCACTCTGTGCAGCCTCTCTCGGCCTGGTGTTCCAGACACTTCCACTGCAACCAGGGCACCAGGCCTCTGTGTCCAACCAACATCACTCCTCTCCCTGACTCCTGGGTTCCTCTCATTAGTATAGGGTGTTCTTGAAGTTGTTTTCCACTCATGGACCATATAAAATGATGAGAAAAAAGCCGCAGCTGCAGCCCCTTGTCTATCCTGACTCTCAAGAGCCCACACCTGTTCCTTGGCCGCGGCCCGTTTAGCAAGGTTCATTTTCTGCAACTGTGATCCCCTGAGGGGTGAGGATTGGCTGATATGGGCAGCCTGACACTGCCTGCCAGCCCTCCCCAGGTGTGCCTTGGTTGAGGTCAATATAAACACCTCTCCAGTCAGCAAGAGCCCCTGTAGCTGTGCCTGACGCCATATTCTCTGCCCTGTCAGCAGTGTCGGGGCTGGGGTGGTGGGAGGGAGTGAGGGGCCATGGCTTTGTGGGTGGCCCAGTGTGAGTGGGGCTCTGCTGGACTTTCTGCAGGAGTTGCCAGGCTGCCACCTGCTAAAGAAGAGGATGTGTCACCCATACCTGCCGCTGGAATTTCTCCCCAGGCAGAGGTGAGGAAGTAAAAAGCAGTGGGGGCCGTAGCAGGAGGGGTATCTCAGGTAGGGAAATGGAAAGCTTCCAGAAGAGCATCTGGGGCCAGGACCATCCTGTCTGGCCAGCAGGCATCAAGTCGGCCTGCGTGCTGTCACTGGTGTGGCACCACAGCCCTTCCTCTAGGCTTGCAAGTTCTTGTACATATTCAGCTGTTTTACCTGGAAAGGGTGGGAAGAGTTCAGCTGCAGCAGGACTGGGGCTCAGCTCACATTTACTCACAGACGCCTCGACACAGTCCCCCAGCTTTGCAATGAGGATGTTCCTTGTGAGGGGGGAGCGCTGCTCACTGTATGGGAGACGATTTCCCATCTCTGACCAACTTAAGAATTTTTTACAACTGGAGCAAGTGCCCTGATACGATTTTCCTCTCTATAACTGGTGGGTTCTGTTTTTTTTTTTTTTTTTTTTTTTCTTTTTGGTTCAAAGTAGATTTTATTTATTCCTGTTTTTTTAATTTTGAGATATAAACTTGGAAATAATGCATTAATATAAAGACGTCTATGTGAAGGGAAAAACGTTTTTTTCGTTTATTTTATTAAATGTAATTTATTTATTTTTATTTTTTTTAAAATTTATTTATTTCTTTTATACAGCAGGTTCTTACTGGATATCTATTTTTTACATATGTGTGCACATGTGAATCCCAGTCTCCCAATTCATCCCACCACCACCCTCACATGGCATTCCCCCCTTGGTGTCCTTATGTTTGTTCTCTACATCTGTGTCTCTATCTCTGCCCTGGAAACCGGTTCCTCTTTACCATTTTTCTAGGTTCCACATATATGCATTAACATACAATATTTGTTTTTCTCTTTCTGACTTACTTCACTCTGTATGACAGTCTCTAGATCCATCAAGGTCTCTACAAATGACCCAATTTCATTCCTATGTATGGCTGAGTAATATTCCATTGTATATATGTACCACATCTTTATCCATTCATCTGTCTGTGGGCACTTAGGTTGCTTTCATTACCTGGCTATTGTAAATAGTACTGCAATGAACATTGTGGTGAATGTGTCTTTTTGATTTATGGTTTTCTCTGGGTATATGCCCAGTAGTGGGATTGCTGGATTATATGGTAATTCTATTTTTAGTTTTTTAAGGAACCTCCATACTGTTCTCCATAGAGACTATATCGATTTACATTCCCAGCAATAGTGGAAGAAGGTTCCTTTTCTCCACACCCTCTCCAGCATTTGTTGTTTGTAGATTTTCTGATGATGCCCATTCTAACAGGTGTGACGTGATACCTCATTGTAGTTTCGATTTCCATTTCGCTAATAATTAGTGATGTTGAGCAGATTTTCATGTGCGTACTGGCCATCTCTATGTCTTCTTGGAAGAAATGTCTATTTAGATCTTCTTCCATTTTTGTATTGGGTTGTTTGTTTTATTAATATTGAGCTGCATGAGCTGTTTATATATATTGGAGATTAATTATTTGTCCATTGATTCATTGGCAAATATGTTCTGCCATTCTGAGGGTTGTCTTTTCGTCTTGTTTGTAGTTTCCTTTGCTTTGCAAAAGCTTTTACATTTCATTAGGTCCCATCTGTTTAGTTTACTTTTTTATTTCATTACTATAGGAGGTGGATCAAAAAAGATCTTGCTGTGATTTACGTGAGAGTATCCTTCGTAAGTTCTCCTCTCAGAGTTTTATTCTGTCCGGTCTTACATTAAGGTCTCTAATACATTTTGAATATATTTTTATGTATGGTGTTGGGGAGTGTTCTAATTTCATTCTTTTACATGTAGCTGTCCATATTTCCCAGCACCAATGATTGAAGAGACTGTCTTATCTCCATTGTATAGTCTTGCCTCCTTTGTCATAGATTAGTTGACCATAGGTGTGTAGGATTATCCCTGGGCTTTCTTTTGCTTTTTTTTTCTTTTACACGTTTATTGGAGTATAATTGTTTTACAATGGAGTGTTAGTTTCTGCTGTATAACAAAGTGAATCAGCTATACATATACAAATATCACCAGATCCCCTCCCTCTTGCATCTCCCTCCCACATTCCATATCACACCCCTTTATGTGGGCACAAAGCACCGAGCTGATCTCCCTGTTCTATGTGGCTGATTCTCAGTAGCTATCGGTGTTACATTTGGTAATGTATTTATGCCCATGCCACTCTGTCACTTCGTCTCAGCTTACCCAGCCCCCTTCCGGTGTCCTCAAGACCTTTCTCTATGTCTGTGTCCTTAATCCTGTCCTGCCACTAGGTTCTTCAAAATCTTTTTTTTCTTCTTTAGATTCCGTATATCTCTGTTAACATACAGTATTTGTTTTTCACTTTCTGACTTACTTCACTGTGTAGGACAGATTCTATGTCCATCCACCTCAGTACAAATAACTCAGTTTTGCTTCTTTTTATGGCTGAGTAATATTCCATTGTATATATGTGCCAGATCTTCTTTATCCATTCATCTGTCGATGGACACTTAGGTTGCTTCCATGTCCAAGCTATTGTAAATAGAGCTGCAATGAACTTTTTTGTACATAACTCTTTTTGAATTATGGTTTTCGCAAGGCAAATGTCCAGTAGTTGGATTGTTGTGTCGTATGGTACCTCTATTGTTAGTTATTTAGAGGAACCTCCGTACTGTTCTCCCTAGTGCCCATATCAATTTACGTTCCCACCCACAGTGCAAGTGTGTTCCCTTTTCTCCAATAAAGGCCTCTCCAGCATTTATTGTTTTGTAGATTTTTTTGATGATTGCCACTCTGACTGCTGTGTGGTGATACCTCACGATAGTTATGATTTGCATTTCTCTAATGATTAGTGATGTTCAGCATCCTTTCATGTGTTTCTTGGTAATCTGTATATCTTCTTTGGAGAAATGTCTATTTAGGTCTTCTGGCCGTTTTTGGATTGGGTTGTTTGTTTTTGTGATATTGAGCTACATGATGTGCTTGTAAAGTTTGGAGATTAATCCTTTGTCAATTGCTCCAGTTGAAAATATTTCCTCCCATTCTGAGGGTTGTTTTTGCATCTTGTTTATGTTTTCCTGTACCGTGTAAAAGCTTTTAAGTTTCATTAGGTCCCATTTGTTGATTTCTGTTTTTATATCCATTTCTCTAGAAGGTGAGTCAAAAAGGATCTTGCTGTGATTTATGTCATAGAGTGTTCTGCCTATGGTTTCCTCTAAGTGTTTTATAGTGTCTGGTCTTATATTTAGATCTCTAATCCATTTAGAGTTTATTTTTGTGTATGGTGTTATGCAGTGTTCTAATTTCATTCTTTTATGTGTAGGGGTCCAGTTTTCCCAGCACCAATTACTGAAGAGACTGTCTTTTCTCCATTGTATATCCTTAGCTCCTTTGTCATAGATGAGATAGCCATAGGTATGTAGGTTTAACTCTGGGCTTTCTGTCCTGTTCCATTGATCTGTGTTTATGCCAATCTACATACACTTGATTCCATTATGGAGACATATAAATACATAGGTTTCAAGTTTGTTACCAGTCAGATAAATTCCTCTTCAGTGAATAGGGTGTTTTGTGTCCAGTTCATTGAGAAAGGAGTAGGTCTTGTCTATTACATATTTGGTATATGGAATGGTATCTGTGCTAATTTCAAACTCTGCTTTTACACATCACCCAATGTCACCTTTCCCCTTAAGGAGGCATAAGTGTGTTTTCTAAATGTGTAACTCTGTTCTCTTTTGAAATTCAGTTCATGTGTAGCCATGTTTACATTCCCTCTATAAGTGATATATTACAATAAGTTTCTGTTTCTTTGTGGCTCATTTCACTTAGCATCATCGTACCTAAAGCCACTCATTATGCTGCTATTGGCCTTATGACATTGATTTTATGTCTGAGTGACATTCCATTGTATATAAGTACCACAACATCTATATCCATTTTTTTCCTTTCCTGGGATATTTAAAGTGTACCGAAGTCGAGGTTCTTGTAAACAGAGCAGCCCTAAACTTTGCGCTGGCTGTGTGTTGCGGATTTTTAGGTTTCCCAAAATACACGCCCATGAGTGGAAGTGTGCTATGCTCTATAGCTCTGTTTTAGAAAACATCATACAGTTCTGCAGAGAGGCTGTTGGCAATTTACATCCTGTCCATCGGTGTAACCAGGCTCCCTTTTCTCCATGGCCTGTCCTGCATTTGTGGTTTTCACCCTATTTGTGGATGGCCCTTTTGACTGGAGGTAAGGGACACTTCTATGTAGTGTGGATTTTCAATGCCTGATGGCTTGCTTGGCCAAAAAGGGCGTATGCATTTTTTCCCGAATATATTCAAGAAAATACACATACTCCCTTTTCTGCCAAGGGCAACGTTGTTGGAGTTCTGTCGCTTTTCATGTGCTTTAAAGATGACTCCAATGTACCTCTTGAAATCTGTTTCCTTCAATTCTGCCTTGCATTCAAATCCTCTTCACCGCCTTACCTCAATATATTTCTGGATGATAGTTGTCCTTTATAACTCTGCAAGTTTGTGAATTGCTGTGCCCCTGATATCCATTTTTCAAACTGCCTATTTGTGAGCTGGCAGCAATACCGCTGGATGGCTTTAGGCCCTAGTCTGGTTCCAGGCCTTCAGGCTGAGACTTTGGTTAATGCTTCTTCCTGATGGGAAAGTAGAGTGATATGTGCCCATCCAAACACCTACAGCTAATCTCTCATTTGTTTCCCCTCTTCCTGTTCATCCTCTGCACAATTTGCAAATTGTGCATAAAAGGAGGGTAAAGGCGCTGACACTCAAAGTGGGGAGATTTTTAGTAATGCAGATGGAATGGTGAAGCCGAGCACGACGAAAGGAAAAATGAGGTACCTTTTAGGAAACTTTCCCAATTACACAGTGTACCATCCACTGGGTTTCCCTTGCATGTTTTAACTGTAGGAATATTCCCTTAAACCTGGAGAGTTGAGACCACTAGAATGCGTAGCACACAGTATTGCTCTAAGTGGCGTATTTTGCTCACACAACCTCAGCAATCTTGTCAGCCCCAAGTGTCCAGTCTTATGTCTCATCCAGCTGTGGGTGTAAAGGTGGTCAATCAAGGTTGGATCACAGGCCCTGAACGTAATTTTTAAGATTTCTCTCTGTTTCACTGTTTTTGCATTTTGCTTTTGAAACTTAGTTTTATAAGGTGGTTTAGCTGAATTTCAGTGCTGTGTTCATGCCATTATACACACATATGCTTTCTTTATGGAGACATGAGAATATATATGTTTTAAAATTCTTAGAGTTAGATATATTCCTCTGCAATGAATAGGGTGTGTTGAGTTCAGTTCATTGTGCGGGGAGTAGGTGTTGTCTATTACATACTTGGTTTAAGTATCAGTATCTGTGTTAATTTAAAACTGTAGTTTTATGCATCACCCCACCTCGGCTTTCCTCTTAAGCAGGCAGAAGATTGTTTTCTAAATGTGTGACTCTGTTGGTTTTTAATCCAGTTCATGTGTAGCCATGTGTACATTCACCCTATGAGTGATAACATATGATAAGATTTGTTACTCTGTTATCTTTCCTAACTCAGTTCATGTGTAGCCATGGTTACAGGACCTTTGTAAGTGATATCTTATGATAAGTTTCTTTTTCAATGTGACTTATTTCACTTAGAATCATTGTACCTGAATCCACTCATTTTGCTGCTACTGGCCTCTTGACATTGATTTCATGGCTAAGGGATATTCAGTCGTACGTAAGTACCACAATTTCTTGAACCATATTTTATTTCCTGGGTCATTTAAAGTGTACCCAAGTTGAGGTTCGTGTAAGCAGTGCAACCCTAAATTTTGGGGTGGCTCTGTCTTAATGATTTTCATTTTTCCAAATGTATATTCCCTAGACAGGAACTGCCATTGGCTCTGAAGCTCAGATTTTATTTGTTTTAGGGAACACAATGCACTCCCCCAGAGAGGCATTTAGAAATTGACATTCTGCCCATTAGCCTAACAAGACTCCCTGTTCTCCAGGGCCTGTCTTGCCTTTCTGGTTTTTACATATTTTCTGGATGTCCCTTTTTACCAGTGGGAAGTGATACTTCTCTGTAGTGCAGATTTGCATTGCCCGCTTGCTTGCTTGGCCAAAAAGGGCATATGCATTTTCTCCTGAATATATTCAGGAGAAAACACATACGCCCTTTTTGCCCAAGTGCAATATTCAAGAAGTTGTGCCCCTCTTCCTGTGCTTTACAGGTGATTCCAACGTACCTCTTGAAATCTGTTTCCTGCTATTCTGCCTCGCTTTCAAGTCCGCCTCGTTGCCTTCCCTCAACAGATTTTTGGACGATAGTTGTCCGTTATTACTCTGCCAGTTTGTGAATTGCTGTGCCCCTGAGCTCAATTTTTCAACTCGTATTTTGTGAGCTGTACGCAAGTCCAAAATTTTGGTTCAGGACCTATACTGGATCCCGGTGGGTGGCTGAGACTTTGGTTAATTCTTCTTCCTGCGGGGAAATTAGAGTGACATGTGGCCCTCCAAATGCCTAACACCTAGTCTCTCATTGGTTCTCCCTCTTCCCTTCCATCCTCTGCCAAATTGGCAACCTGTGCGAACGAGGAGGTTAAACGGGCTGTCTCTCCAAGATAGGAGATTGATAGTAAATCCATTGGAAAGTCAAACTGGAGCACCAGGAGAGGGACAATTCGTTGAGTTTTAGAAACCTTTCGTATTCACAGTGTGTCCATTCTCTAGGTTTCCCGTACATGTTATAGCTGTAGTGATATTCCCTTCAACCTGGAGAGTTGGGACCCATGGAATGGGGGCCATGCATTTTTGCTTTAAAGGGTCTGCATTTGCTCACCCAATCTCAACAATCCTCTCAGTCCCAAGTGTCCAGCCATATGCCACATCCAGCTGTCATTGTAGATAGGGTCATTCCAGGTTTCATCAGAGACTCTGAATGAATTGTAAAGAATTTCCCTGTTTTTTTTGTATAGTTTTTGAAATTCCTTTTTATAGTGGGTTTGAGCTGATTCTCGCTGCAATGATTAAGCCAGTCTAGACACACTTGATTCCCTTACAGAGACATATCAATACATAGGTTTTAAGATTCTTACTAGTCAGAACTATTCCTCTTTGGGAAATATAGAGTTTTGAGTCCCTTTAACTGAGGAAGCTGTAGGTCTAGTCTATTTCATAGTTGGTTTTTGGAACGGTACCTGTGCTTATACCAAACTCTGGTTTTATGCATCACCCCACCTCTCCTTCCCCCTTAAACAGGCATAAGAGTGTTTTCTAAATGTGAGATTCTGTTCTTTTTCCTAACTCAGTTCATGTGTAGCCATGTTTACAGGATCTTCATAAGTGATATCTTATGATGTTTCTTTTTCTCTGTGACTTATTTCACTTACAATCTTCGTACCTGAATCCACTCACTTTGCTGCTACTGGTCTAATGACATTGATTTCATGGCTGAGTGATATTCCATCGTTCGAAAGTACCACAATTTTTTGAACCATTTTTATATTTCCTGTGATATTTAAGGTGTACCCAAGTTGAGGTTTTTGTAAGCAGTGCAGCCCTTAATTTTGGGGGGGTTCTGTCTTATTGATTTTCAGTTTTCCCAATGTATATTCCCTAGACTTGAAGTGCCCATGGCTCTGTAGCTCTGTTGATTACTCGTTTGAGGGATCACAATGCACTCCTCTAGTGAGACAGTTGGCAATTTACATCCCGCCCATCAGCATAACAAGGCTCCCTGTTCGCCAGGGCCTGTCTTGCCTTTCTGGTTTTTACCCATTTTGTGGATGACCATTTTGACCGGTGGGAAGTGATACTACTTTGTAGTGCAGATTTGCATTGGCCCCTTGCTTGCTTGGCCAAAAAGGGCGTATGTGTTTTTTTTTCTGAATGTATTCAGGAAACAACACATACACCCTTTTTGGCAAAGTGCATCATTGTCGAAGTTGTGCCCATCTTCCTGTGCTTTACAGGCGATTCCAACGTACCTCTTGAAATCTGTTTCCTGCTATTCTGCCTTGCATTCAAGTCCGCGTGGTTGTCTTCCCTCAAGAGATTTTTGGACGATAGCTGTCCTTTATTACTCTGACAGTTTGTGAATTGCTGTCCCGTGAGCTCCATTATTCAACTCGTTTTTTGTGAGCTGAACGCAAGTCAAAAATTTTGGTTCAGGACCTACACTCTTTCCTGGTGGGTTGCTGAGACTTTGGTTACTTTTTCTTCCTGCCGGGAAATTAGAGTGACATGTGCCCGTCCAAATGCCTAGCACCTACTCTCTCATTGTTTCTCCCTATACCCTTCCATCCTCTGCCAAATTGGCCACCTGAGCGAACCAGGAGGTTAAAAGAGCTGTCTCTCCAAGTTGGGAGATTGATAGTAAAGCAGTTGGAAAGTCAAACCGCAGCACCAGTTGAGGGACTATTCGTTGAGTTTTAGAGACCATTCGTATTCACAGTGTGTCCATTCCCCAGGTTTCCCGTACATGTTATAGCTGTAGTAATATTCCCTTCAACCTGGAGAGTTGGGACCACTGGAATGGCTGCCATTCATTATTGATTTAAAGGGTCTGCATTTGCTCACCCAATCTCACCAATCCTCTCAGTCCCAAGTGTCCAGCCTTATGCCACAGCCAGCTGTAATTGTAGATAGGGTCATTCTAGGTTTTGTCAGAGACCGTGAATGAATTGTAAAGAATTTCCCTGTTGTTTTTTTTTTTGTTTGTTTTCTTTTTGAAATTCCTTTTTGTAGTGGATTTGAGCTGATTCTCTCTGCCAAGTTTATGCCAGTCTAGACACACTTGATTCCCTTACAGAGACACATCAATACATAAGTTTTAAAATTCTTACTAGTCAGATCTATTCCTCTGCGGGAAAAATGGGGTTTTGAGTCCCTTTCACTGAGGAAGTTGTAGGTCTTGTCTATTCCACAGTTGGTTTTAGGAACGGTACTTTGCTTATATCAAACTCTGGTTTTATGCATCACCCCACCTCTCCTTCTCCCTTAAGCAGGCATAAGAGTGTTTTCTAAATGTGAGACTCTGTTCTCTTTCCTAACTCAGTTCATATGTAGCCATGTTTACAGGATCTTCATAAGTGATATCTTATGATAAGTTTCTTTTTCTGTGTGAATTATTTCACTTAGAATCATCGTACCTGAATCCACTCACTTTGCTGCTCCTGGTCTTATGACATTGATTTCATGGCTGAGGGATATTCCATCGTACGTAAATACCACAATTTTTTAAACCATTTTTATATTTCTTGGGATATTTAAGGTGTACCCAAGTTGAGGTTCTTGTAAGCAGTGCAGCCCTAAATTTGGGGGTGGCTCTGTCTTATTGATTTTCAGTTTTCCCAAGGTATATTCCCTACTGGAAGTGCCCTTTGTTCTGTAGCTCTGTTGTTTACTTGTTTTAGGGAACACAATGCACTCCTCCAGTGAGGCAGTTGGCAATTTACATCCCGCCCATCAGCATAACTAGGCTCCCTGTTATCCAGGGCATGTCTTGCCTTTCTGGTTTATACACATTTTGTGGATGACCCTTTTGAATGGTGGGAAGAGATACTTCTTTGTAGTGCAGAATTGCATTGCCCGCTTGTTTGCTTGGCCAAAAAGGGCCTATGTGTTTTCTCCTGAATATATTCAGGAGAAAATGTATACGCACTTTTTGGCACAGTGCGTCATTGTCGAAGTTGTACCCCTCTTCCTGTGCTTTAAAGGCGATTCCAACGTACCTCTTGAAATCTGTTTCCTGCTATTCTGTCTCGTTTTCAAGTCCGCCTCCTAGCCTTCCCTCAACAGATTTTTGGACGATAGTTGTCCTTTATTACTCTGCCAGTTTTTGAATTGCTGTGCCCATGAGCTCCATTTTTCAACTCGTTTGATGTGAGCTGTACGCAAGTCCAAAATTTTGGGGCAGGACCTATACTGGTTCCTGGTGGGTGGCTGAGACTTTGGTTACTTCTTCTTCCTGCCGGGAAATTAGAGTGACATGTGCTCTTCCAAATGCCTAACAGCTTGTCTCTCATTGGTTCTCCCTCTTCCCTTCCATCCTCTGCAAAATTGGCAACCTGTGCTAACCAGGAGTTTAAAGGAGCTGTCTCTCCAATTGGGGAGATTGATAGTAAAGCATTTGGAAAGTCAAACAGGAGCACCAGGAAAGGGACTATTCGTTGAGTTTTAGAAACCTTTTGTATTCACAGTGTGTCCATTCTCTAGGTTTCACATACATGTTATAGCAGTAGTAATATTCCCTTCAACCTGGAGAGTTGGGACCCATGGAATGGGGGCCATGCATTTTTGCTTTAAAGGGTCTGCATTTGGTCACCCAATCTCACCAATCCTCTCAGTCCCAAGTGTCCAGCCTTATACCACATCCAGCTGTCATTGTTGATAGGGTCATTCCAGGTTTCATCAGAGACCCTGAAGGAAATGTTAAGTATATCCCTGTTTTTTGGTTTTGTTTTTGAAATTCCTTTTTATAGTGGGTTTGAGCTGATTCTCGCTGACATATTTATGTCAGTCTAGACACACTTGATTCCCTTACAGAGACATATCAACACATAGGTTTTAAGATCCTTACTAGTCAGATCTATTCCTCTGCGGGAAATATGGGGTTTTGAGTCCCTTTCACTGAGGAAGGTGTAGGTTTTGTCTATTCCACCGTTGGTTTTAGAAATGGTACCTGTGCTTATATCATCTCTGGTTTTATGCATCACCCCACCTCTCTTTACCCCTTAAGCAGGCATAAGAGTGTTTTCTAAATGTGAGACTCTGTTCTCTTTCCTAACTCAGTACATGTGTAGCCATGTTTACAGGATCTTCATAAGTGATATCTTATGATAAGTTTCTTTTTCTGTGTGACTTATTTCACTTAGAATCTTTGTACCTGAATCCACTCACTTTGCTTCTCCTGGTCTTATGACATTGATTTCATGGCTGAGGGATATTCCATCGTACACAAATACCACAGTTTTTTGAACCATTTTTATATTTCCTGAGATATTTAAGGTGTACCCAGGTTGAGGATCTTTTAAGCAGTGCAGCCCTAAATTTGGGGGTGGCTCTGTCTTATTGATTTTCTGTTTTCCCAAGGTATATTCCCTAGACTGGAAGTGCATATGGCTCTGTAGCTCTGTTGTTTACTTGTTTTAGGGAACGCAATGCACTCCTCTAGTGAGGCAGTTGGCAATTTACATTCCGCCTGTCAGCAAAACAATGCTCCCTGTTCTCCAGGGCCTGTCTTGCCTTTCTGTTTTTTTCACATTTGTGGATGTCCCTTTTGACCGGTGGGAAGTGATACTTCTTTGTAGTGCAGATTTGCATTGCCCACTTGCTTGCTTGTCCAAGAAGGGCGTATGCGTTTTCTCCTGAATATATTCAGGAGAAAACACATACGCCATTTTGGCCAAGTGCGTCATTGTCGAAGTTGTGCCCCTCTTCCTGTGCTTTAAAGGCGTTTCCAACGTACCTCTTGTAATCTGTTTCCTGCTATTCTGCTTCGTTTTCAAGTCCATCTCGTTGCCTTCCCTCAACAGATTTTTGGACGATAGTTGTCTTTATTACTCTGCCAGTTTGTGAATTGCTGTGCCCCTGAGCTCCATTTTTCAACTCGTTTTTTGTGAGCTGTACGCAAGTCCAAAATTTTGGTTCAGGAGCTTTACTGATTCCCGGTGGGTGGCTGAGACTCTGGTTAACTCTTATTCCTGCCGGGAAACTAGAGTGACATGTGCCCGTCCAAATGCCTAACAACAAGTCTCTCATTGGTTCTCCCTCTTCCCTTCCATCCTCTGCCCAATTGGCAACATGTGCGAACCAGGAGCTTAAAGTGGCTGTCTCTCCAATTTGGGAGATTGATAGTAAAGCAGTGGGAAACTCAAACCGGAGCACCAGGAGAGGGAGTATTCGTTGAGTTTTAGAAACCTTTTGTATTCACAGTGTGTCCATTCTCTAGGTTTCCCATACATGTTATAGCTGTAGTAATATTCCCTTCAACCTGGAGAGTTGGGACCCATGGAATGGTGGCCATGCATTTTTGCTTTAAAGGGTCTGCATTTGCTCACCCAATCTCACCAATCCTCTCAGTCCCAAGTGTCCAGCCTTATGCCACATCCAGCTGTCATTGTAGATAGGGTCATTCCAGGTTTCCTTAGAGACCCTGAAGGAATTGTAAAGAATTTCCCTGTTTTTTGGTTTTGTATTTGAAATTCCTTTTTATAGTGGGTTTGAGCTGATTCTCGCTGCCATGTTTATGCCAGTCTAGACACACTTGATTCCCTTACGGAGACATATCAATATTTAGGTTTTAAGATTCTTACTAGTCAGATCTATTCCTCTGCGCGAAATATGGGGTTTAGAGTCCCTTTCACTGAGGAAGCTGTAGGTCTTGTCTATTCCACAGTTGGTTTTAGAAATGGTACCTGTACTTATATCAAACTCTGCTTTTATGCATCACCCCACCTCTCCTTTCCCCTTAAGAAGGCATAAGAGTGTTTTCTAAATGTGAGACTATGTTCTCTTTCCTAACTCAGTTCATGTGTAGCCATGCTTACAGGATCTTCATATGTGATATCTTATGATAAGTTTCTTGTTCTGTGTGACTTATTTCACTTAGAATCATCGTACCTGAATCCACTCACTTTGCTGCTCCTGGTCTTATGACATTGATTTCATGGCTGAGGGATATTTCATCGTACATAAATACCACTGTTTTGGAAACATTTTTGTATTTCCTGGGATATTTAAGGTGTACCCAAGTTGAGGTTCTTGTAAGCTGTGCAGCCCTAAATTTGCGGGTGGCTCTGTCTTATTGATTTTCAGTTTTCCCAAGGTATATTCCCTAGACTGGAAGTGCACTTGGCTCAGTAGCTCTGTTGTTTACTTGTTTTAGGGAACGCAATGCACTCCTCCAGTGAGGCAGTTGGCAATTTACATCCCGCTCATCAGCATAACAAGGCTCCCTTTTCTCCAGGGCCTGTCTTGCCTTTCTGGTTTTTACACATTTGTGGATGTCCCTTTTGCCCGGTGGGAAGTGATACTTCTTTGTAGTGCAGATTTGCATTGCCCGCTTGCTTGCTTGGCCAAAAAGGGTGTATGCGTTTTCTCCTGAATATATTCAGGAGAAAACGCATACGCCCTTTTTGGCCAAGTGCGTCATTGTCGATGTTGTACCCTTCTTCCTGTGCTTTAAATGCGATTCCAACGTACCTCTTGGAATATGTTTCCTGCTATTCTGCCTCGCTTTCAAGTCCGCCTCGTTGCCTTCCCTCAACAGATTTTTGGAAGATAGTTGTCCTTTATTACTCTGCCAGTTTGTGAATTGCTGTGCCCCTGAGCTCCATTTTCAAACTCGTTTTTTGTGTGCTGTACGCAAGTCCAAAATTTTGGTTCAGGACCTATACTGGTTCCTGTTGGGTGGCTGAGACTCTGGATAATTCTTCTTCCTGCCGGGAAATTTGAGTGACATGTGCCCGTCCAAATGCCTAACAGCAACTCTCTCGTTGGTTCTCCCTTTTCCCTTTCTTCCTCTGCCAAATTGGCAACCTGTGGGACCTGGGAGGTTAAAGGGGTTGTCTCTCCAAGTTGGGAGATTGATAGTAAAGCAGTTGGAAAGTCAAACCGGATCACCAGGAGAGCGACTACTCGTTGAGTTTTAGAAACCTTTTGTATTCACAGTGTGTCAATTCTCTAGGCTTACCGTACATGTTATAGCTGAAGTAATATTCCATTCAACATGGAGAGTTGGGACCCAGGGAATGGGGGCCATGCATTTTTGCTTTAAATTGTCTGCATTTGCTCACCCAATCTCACCAGTCTTCCCAGTCCCAAGTGTTCAGCCTTATATCACATCCAGCTGTCATTGTAGATAGGGTCATTCCAGGTTTCATCAGAGACCCTGAAGGAAATGTAAAGAATTTCCCTGTTTTTTGGTTTTGTTTATGAAATTCCTTTTTATAGTGGGTTTGAGCTGATTCTCGCTGTCATGTTTATGCCTGTCTAGACACACTTGATTCCCTTACAGAGACACATCAATACATAGATTTTAAGATTCTTACTAGTCAGATCAATTCCTCTGCGGGAAATAAGGGGTTTTGAGTCCCTTTCACTGAGGAAGGTGTAGGTCTTGTCTAATCCACAGTTGGTTATAGAAATGGTACCTGTGCTTATATCAAACTCTGGTTTTATGCATCACCCCACCTCTCCTTCCCAATTAAGCAGGCATAAGAGTGTTTTCTAAATGTGAGACTCTGTTCTCTTTCCAAACTCAGTTCATGTGCAGCCATGTTTACAGGATCTTCATAAGTGATATCTTATGATAAGTTTCTTTTTCTGTGTGACTTATTTCACTTAGAATCATCGTACCTGAATCCACTCACTTTGCTGCTCCAGGTCTTATGACATTGATTTCATGGCTGAGGGATATTCCATCGTACGTAAGTACTACAATTTTTTGAACCATTTTTATATTTCCTGGGATATTTAAGGTGTACACAAATTGAGGTTCTTATAAGCAGTGCAGCCCTAAATTTGGGGGTGGCTCTGTCTTATTGATTATCAGTTTTCCCAAGGTATATTTCCTAGACTGGAAGTGCCCTTGGCTCTGTAGCTCTGTTGTTTACTTGTTTTATGGAATGCAATGCACTTCTCCAGTGAGGCAGTTGGCAAATTACATCCCGCCCATCTGCATAACAAGGCTCCCTGTTCTCCAGGGCCTGTCTTGCCTTTCTGGTTTTTACACATTTGTGGATGTCCCTTTTGAATGGTGGGAAGTGATACTTCTTTGTAGTGCAGATTTGCATTGCCCGCTTGCTTGCTTGGCCAAAAAGGGCGTATGCGTTTTCTCCTGAATATATTCAGGAGAAAATGCATACGCGCTTTTGGCCAAGTGCGTCATTGTAAAACATGTGCCCCTCTTCCTGTGCTTTAAAGGCGATTCCAACGTGCCTCTTGAAATATGTTTCCTGCTATTCTGCCTCACATTCAAATCCGCCTCGTTGCCTTCCCTCAACAGATTTTTGGACAATAGTTGTCCTTTATTATTCTGCCAGTTTGTGAATTGCTGTGCCCCTGAGCTCCATTTTTCAACTCTTTTTTTGTGAGCTGTACGCAAGTCCAAAATTTTGGTTCAGGAACTTTACTGGTTCCCGGTGGGAGGCTGAGTGTCTGGTTAATTCTTCTTCCTGCCGGGAAATTAGAGTGACATGTGCCCGTCCAAATGCCTAACAGCTACTCTCTCATTGGTTCTCCCTATTCCCTTCCATCCTCTGCAAAATTGGCAACCTGTGCGAACCAGGAGGTTAAAGGGGATGTCTCTCCAATTTGGGAGATTGATAGTAAAGCAGTTGGAAAGTCAAACCGGAGCACCAGGACAGGGACTATTCGTTGAGTTTTAGAAACCTTTTGTATTCACAGTGTGTCCATTCTCTAGGTTTCCCATACATCTTATAGCTGTAGTAATATTCCCTTCAACATGGAGAGTTGGGACCCATGGAATGGGGGCCATGCATTTTTGCTTCAAAGGGTCTGCATTTGCTCACCCAATCTCACCAAT